>NW_011491618.1:386161-441941 GCF_000754665.1 Bison bison bison | reverse complement strand
AGGGGGCATTGGGGGAGGGGGGAAGGGATAGAGAGGCGAGTACGGGCCCTGGAGAACATATCCGAGCCTCGCCTTCCTTCCATTGGCCAGATCCTGGCCGGCTTTCTGGTTAATTCTATCGCTGGAAACTGGTGCGAGGGCGCAGTTCTGAGAAGGATGAGCACTTTAGGGGCCAAATCGTCTTCTCGAGCCGCGCAGATTTATCTGAATAGGCGGGGAATGACTCGGTCGGGGATCGAGAGCCTGCCCCGCGCCAGGCCGAACCTTCCCGTGGCTTCAAGATCGAAGCTGGTTTGGAGAGGTTCAAGGATCAATTCGAGCATCATCCCCGCCAATAGAACTGGACGAGAGATTCTGATACCAGACAGAACGAGGGTCTCGGAGCGGCCCTGGGAACGGGGAGCCCGCGGCCACGGCTGCCCGGGATGGACCTGGGGCAGAGAGGTCATCTCCTGTCGGTTGGGGGAAAAAGAGCCAGCAGAGGCGAGTGCCTTTAGCCCAGTACTAGAAACAAAGTGCAGTGCAGGCGTCCGCGATTTTACTCTATTTTGTGGTGTTTTGGCGATTTGATGGGGCTCTGGGGTCTGCAAGGCCAGGAGGAGTTGTGAATAGGGGAATCCGGGGACCAGGAGGTGGCCCTTCCTACGCTGAACCAGAACTCCATCCCTGACTCTGGGCGGGCTTGCCTACCTGGGATCTCCAGGGATGCCCCGTTTGCGCCCACGCTCCGACGCTGAAGCTCCGAGCCAGTCGCCGCATCAAGGTTTCCTGGCACCGATTCGAGGGCCATCGACTCCTGTCCAGGAATCTCCAGCAGGCGGGGGCTGTTTTAAGTCCGGAAGACCTGCTTGACGTCAGGCACTCGGGACCATGGGCGGGTCTCTGGCTAGTATGGGTTGGGATGGTTGAGGGGACCTGTTGAGGGGACTGCCCGCCTGCCCCTCCGGGCCACTCGCCTTCGGGCTCAGCAGGACAGCTTCGGGTTTTATCTGATCCTTGTCCCTCCAACTGACCTGTCCGACAACAAAAAGAGAAATGCCTTTCCTACCGTAATTAATTAAAGTATCATTTTGTGTTTTATGATGCTGTTTATGTTTGTCCGAAAAGAATTGCCTTCCATTCCTCCATCTCCAAACCTTCCCCTAAATAAATAGCACACCTCCTCCCAGCGACCACTCCAGAATGACTCTTGAAGCTAATCAATTTCTTGACCAACATTTGCTACTATAACAGGTTATGAGTACTGCAATAATCTGGCTTGATTCTTGGGGTTCAACTTTGGACAGTTTGAGAGAGGCACTTGTCAGCTTTGCTGGTTTAGGGAATGAATGACAGTCGTGACCGTCTGACCTCCTCTGCACATCTCAGAAGGGTGTGGCTTTTGAGTGGTTTCTAGTATCTGGCACAGATCCCCTGACAGGAACAAAAGAAATGGATTATTCCCACAAATCACAAGAAAAAAAAAAAACTTACAGTCAGTTTGACTGAAGAAGGGTCAGATTTATTCCAGTTAGGAAAAGAGCCTCTTCTTTTGAACATGCCCCTTGACCCACATGCTCTTTGAGAGCTGTGGCAGCCTGGAGATGTTACAGAATTGGGGTGCCCTTTGTTTAAGCTGAATTTTCCTTCTGCCCTTTTAACATCAGTTCATGAAGCCCATTTGTTGAGAAGTTTAAGAAACTGTGTTTTATTCCACCTTCCCTCAGCATTTATGTGTATGATTTGGGTGGCTCCACAGCCATGTACATGAACATATGTTGATTTTCAATTAGATTGTGCCTTCCATTTACTTAATTAGTACCTTCCTTAGGCTCACCTTGAAAAAGAATCACTCAAAAACAAACAAAAACACCCTCAGGAGCTTAATACAGTGCTAGACATACAACAAGTCTTTGGGCCATGCTCATGTAACAAATAAATGGATAAAATGGGAAAATGCAGGTCGAAAAAGGTGGTGAAAAGAAAGCAGAATGGGAGGAGGGCCTTATTTGAGGTCATGTCATCAAGAAGTCTTGGGGGCCAATACAATACTGCAAAGCAGTTATCCTTCAACTAAACATAAGTAAATTTTAAAAAAGAACTTTTGGGGGGACTTCCCCCATGGTCCAGTGGTTAAGACATGGAGTTCCCAATGCAGGGGTTCGATTCCTGGTCAGAATCTAGATTGCATGTGCCACAACTAAAAAATCCCACACGTGGCAACTAAGACTCGGTGCACCCAAATAAATGAATATTTTTTTAAAAATGAAATTTGGGAGAGAAATCCAATCCAGTTTGTCCCCTGCTGCTCTGTCAAAATGACACCAAGAACGCTGCCTGAGCCTCTCCTCCCCTCCCCTCCTCTTCCCCGCCTTCCCCCTTCCTGCTGCCTGTGCCCCCAGCCTGGTCCCCACCACTCACTTTACCTTCATTTGCCAGACGAGCAGACAGGGGAGAGACCACACTCCCCCCGGGGTAAGGAAGACCCTGCCCCACCACCTCATGCAGGAGGTCAGAGGGTCAGAGAGGGAAACGCCCCTTTGCCTCTGCTCCTCCTTCCTCCCATTTTTCATCATTCCACTTAGAGGACCCCCAACCCTACCACACCCCCAGAAAATCCCCCCTGACCACCCATTCCTAACTTGCCAGTTGAGGCGCTTCCACTAGACTTGGAGCTGGCATGGAAGGGGCATTTCAGTCAGTGAGGGGAAGAGAACACCCCCGCGTCACCAGTGGGCTGCAGCAGAAAGAGGAATCCAACGTTCAGCTGGGACTGTCAGCGGCCTTCCTGTACAACAGTGGTTCTCAACCCCTGGGGCCACTGGGATGTCTACAGACACTTTTTTATTTCCACAACTGGGTGGTGGGTGCTACTGGCATCTAGTGGATGGAGGCCAGGGATCTGCTGAACAAGGCCCAGAATGCCTCAGAGACCTGGCCCCAAAAGTCCTAGAGCCAGGGTTGAGAAGCCCTACGATAGAAACACCGTTACCCTGGCACCATCATCTTAGTGGCATCTTATGGGGCTTTCCTCATACCTCAGTTGGTAAAGAATCCGCCTGCAATGCAGGAGACCCTGGTTCAATTCCTGGGTCGGAGAAGGGATAGGCTACCCACTCCAGTATTCTTGGGCTTCCCTTGTGGCTCAGCTGGTAAAGAATCTGCCTGCAGTGTGGGAGACGTGGGTTCAATCCCTGGGTTGGGAAGATCCCCTGGAGAAGGAAAAGGCTACTCTCTCCAGTATTCTGGCCTGGAGAATTCCATGGACTATACAGTCCATGGAGTTGCAAAGAGTTGGACATGGCTGAGCGACTTTCACTTTCACGTTCATGTTCCTTGAGTATCTTCTTGGAGTCCCTGTTCTAAGTGCTCTCTAGGGTGTGTGCTCAGTCGTGTCCGGCTCTTTGCCACCCCATGGACTATAGCCCACTAGGCTCCTCTGTCCATGGAATTATCCAGGCAGGATACTGGAGTGGGTTGCTATTTCCTCATCCAGGGCATCTTCCTGCCCCAGGGAACAAACCCAGGTCTCTGCACTGGCAGGCGGATTCTTTACCACTTGAGCCACCTGGGAAGCCCAGGTGCTCCCCGGAGATTACCTCATTTAATCCCCACAACAACCCCTTTATGTAGGCAGGTTCCGTTATCTCAGTATTACATATGGGGAAACTGGAGTACAGAGAGGTTTGGTAACTCACTGAAGGTCACACAGCCAGTGAGTAGTGGAGCTGAGTGCCTGACCGTGAACTCCTTCCCTGTTCAGCTGCACGTGGGCTTAATAGGCGATTGTGGATTAGCAGGAACCCAAGCACAATCTGTAACATTGACCCAGTGGAATATTCTAATTCCAAAACCACTGACTCACACATGAACTTTTGTAAGAGTCTCTAATTGGAGCACAGCCTAAAGCTCGGAATTTCGGCTTTGACAAATGAAACAAGGGTTTCACTCAACCTCTGTGCCTCTGTTCATAAAACAAGGAAAATACCCTGGGGATCTTAAACTTCTTCCCCTCAAATCCAGGATATTGAGACTTCTCAGTTATACAAAGGAGCAGCCAGGCCTTTTTGGCTCAAAGAAGGCTAGAAATCAAGATTAGGGGATTGTGACATAGACTCAGCTATGGTCAAAGTCAAGTTACTGAAGTTTTAGGGACATCTGATCCCCATCTTAGGTTCTGCACCTTGGAGAGGTTGAAGCTTTAGCAGCTGCCACTGGGACCCAGCTCTGAGCCTGTGGGTGTGAGAGGAGTGGGATGGGCATAGGAAGGACTTCAGGCAAGAATCTCAGTCCCCCTCAGCAAAGGTGGGCCTGGGGGCTTCTCTCACTTCCTGGGGCCCAGGCTCTGCAGTAAATATTCTCTCACACTGTGGTGTAGAGGGGTGACCTGGAATCCTCCATCCACAGGACTCATTGCCTCTCCACCCAGCTACGATCCTGCTGCTTCGCACAGCCTCCTGTGTGGGTGATTGGACACATACCACACACTCCGGACTGTCTTCTGTTCCCTTGCCAAAGAGATTGCTGTCCAAGACTTCTTTCCCTGTCTCAGGTGCCACGCTGCTGCCAGGTTCCTTCTCTGCATAGATGGCCCCCACCTGAGTGCGAGGAGACAGTTTGAGGCCAGCTCGGGGTGGTTTTTGAGCTTTGAAGATTCTTTGATTAGGAAACGTTTCATGGTGCAGTGGTAAAGAATCTGTCTACCAATGCCAGAGACACAGGAGACTCGGGTTCGATTGCTAGATCAGAAAGATCCCCTGGAGTAGGAAATGGCAACCCACTCCAGCATTCTTGCCTGGGAAATTCCATGGACAGAGGAGCCTGGCTGGCTACTGTCGATGGGGTCGCAAAAGAGTCAGACACAACTGAGTGGCTGAGCATAAGCACAGTATAGGGGTAGGAATCAGCTTCCACAAAACGCCAGCCTGAATGACCTCCCGGTGGATTATCTGAAGTTGTTTTTGCTTGGTTGAGATTTCAATGGGCTTTGCACCTGCCCTGATCAGGAAGACTAAGACTTAATCCCCAAGAAATGCACTCTGTGCCTCAGCTATTCAAGGAAGGTTTGTGAGTACCTGGAGGGCAGATGCTGGTTTTCCCTGGGCAGGTTCCCCAGCTCACAGCAGTGTCTTGCACGTAGAAGCTGCAGGTTTGCCCTAATGGTTGAGGATGGGGGCTAGAATCAGAACTGCTGCTGCTGCTGCTAAGTCGCTTCAGTCGTGTCCGACTCTGTGCAACCCCATAGACAGCAGCCCACCAGGCTCCCCTGTCCCTGGGATTCTCAAGGCAAGAACACTGGAGTGGGTTGCCATTTCCTTCTCCAATGCATGAAAGTGAAGAGTGAAAGTGAAGTGGCTTAGTCGTGTCTGACTCTCAGCGACCCCATGGACTGCAGCCTACCAGGCTCCTGCGTCCATGGGATTGTCCAGGCAAGAGTACTGGAGTGGGGTGCCATTGCCTTCTCCTTGAATCAGAACTCCTGGGTGCAAATCCCCCTTTCCTACTGACTGCAAGCCCTACGCTGGGTTGTTTAGCCTCTTAGAGAGGTTTTTTTCTTCTTTGTAACTTGGGGTACAATAGTACCTACCTTGCCGGTTCCTGTGGGGTTTAAGTGGAGTGATGTAGTGCTTAGCCCAGGGCTTGGCACATAATTGCTCATTAAATGGCTCTATGGCCAGCAGCCTCTGAGTAGACTCTTGTGATTGGATGCATGTGCAAAGGTTCCTACTGACCCTGATGATGGAATCAATTGAAACAGATATATTGTTACAGTGAGTGGGGATCAAGATAGAAGTAGACTGTCCCATCTGGAACCAGGCAAGTGGTGTCGTTTGAATGGAAGTGAAGCCCCCCTGGAAAATCGCACACACCCATGTGTCAGTGTACACACAGAACTCTTGCCATAGGCAAGCAGAGCGACTTACGATCTGTTGTCCCTGCTTCTGCCTTCTTCCTTCTTGAAATCCATTGCACACCAGGAATAGGCTGTGTACTGTCCACACCAGCCTGAGCTGAGCCGCCCTCTCTCCCACCAACCTGGGACTACTGGTGAGCTGGCTTAGCAGTTCACTGGCTTCCCTGATAGCTCAGTTGGAAAAGAATCCACTTTACCAATGGAGACCCCAGTTCAATCCCTGGGTCAGGAAGATCTGCAGGAGAAGGGATAGGTTACCCACTCCAGTATTCTTGGGTTTCCCTTGTGGCTCAGCTGGTAAGGAATCCACTTGCAACGCTGGAGACCTGGGTTTGATCCCTGGGTTGGGAAGGGAGAAGGGAAAGGCTGCCCACTCCAGTATTCTGGCCTGGAGAATGCCATGGACTGTAAAGTCCATGGGGTCCCAAAGAGTCGGACATGACTGAGTGACTTTCACTTCACTCCGATGTCTTACTGTTCACTCATTGCATAAACAGTGAGCACAGATGAGACTGAGAAAGCAACAGAACTAATGGAAGGCAGTTCAGGAGAGAGATTACAAATGAGATAATGAAGCAGTACTGAACTGGGTAAACTCGGAAGCAGGCTGATTCATGGTGGCAGCCGAGAGTCAAGTAGAAAAATGTTAAATGAAGCAAACTTGACATATTTTGAATCCAGGCAATGCCAAGCATCCAATAGCCAGACTTCTATATGAATTAATATATCTGATTATTAATAAATCTGTGCAGTGGTTAGGACTCCATGCTTTCACTGCTAAGGGACCATGTTCAATCCCCAATCAGGGAACTAAGATCCCACAAGCTTTTCAGTGTGGCCAAATAAATAAATGGAAGAATCCTTCCTATCATAGCTCAGACGGTAAAGAATCTGCCTGCAGTGGAGGAGACCTGGGTTCAATCGCTGGGTTGGGAAGATCCCCTGGAGAAGGGAGTGGCTACCTACTCCAGTATTCTTGCCTGGAGAATTCCATGGACAGAGGAGCCCAGTCCATGGGGTTACCAAGAGTCAGACACACTGAGCAACTAACACTTTATCCATGAAAGTCATAATACATTTTTTTCAAAAGTCATTCAATCAGAAAATCATAAAAAAAATGATACATATATATTTTCAGACATTTAACTTAACCAGATATTTGTTCATTTCCCCCTCCCCATCTTTTGCTGTAGGGTCCAGGCTTCTTGGTGTTTGGGTCAGCTAGCTGGAGTTCCTTGTCTTTTTGGCTTAAGCGGCACCTGTAATGCATTGCCTAGGACTTCCAGCTAGAGGAACAAGGGGTTACACTGTGTATAATCTGAATGTAGAGTCTCGCTAGAGTTTTACTATATTTTCCCACAATCTTTGACATCCTGTTTGACAGCTTAAAAATTACTCACCTTTATGAAATCTCTCCAAAGTATTCAACTTGGTTTTCTTAAAGCCAATGAATGATTTTCAGAATTCATCTTTCATTTAACACTTGATGTAATCAGCTTGCACCGTACTTAAGTGGCGTGACCATTGTAACAAATACGATGGATCTAGAAGGTTGACTGTGGTAGGCTGAGGCCCCGGCCGTGGGCATCAGGCCCTGGAGACTCAGCCCTAAGTATTCACCCTCCTTCATTTCTGCTTCTTACACGGTATCTGGCAGGAGAGGGCCTACTGTGGGTACTTTTGTGTCTTCCCTGAATCTCCTGCCTGTCTCCCAGGACTAGCGTGGCACTTGGAATTCATTCACATAGCATCCCCACTGTTGCAAAATTCTCCCCATAAAACTCAACATAAATTTAAATTTTCTTTACCATGTTAACTCTTCTTAGTGAGGGAGTTTTAGATCAAGGTCCAGCAATTTTAAAAAGCATTTTTAAATCAGCACATTTGAATTAAATCTGAAGATGTTGATAATGATGTTTCATTCATGGACCTCCACTGCTAAATCAAGCATCAAAAAGAAGGACATGAATTATCTCTGGTCCCAGCTGCAGGTTTTCCTTCCAGCCTATGGCCTAGTTTTCTGGTTTCCCTGGAAGGGTGGGTGATATTGTCTTGAGGCCTAAGCCTGCTACAAAAAGCCTCAGGAGGCACTTTCATCCTTGTGTCCTCCTCCTCAGGACACAAAAGATATCAGAAGACCCCTGAGTCTACAGCTGCCTGTGATGTGATCCACGGCCAGTATAATAATGCCAAGAAGGGAGTGGCAGAAAGGACCAATTCATGGAATCATGGAACTGTGCCCCTCCCCCAGGATAAACGCCAGCCCTTCCCCCTGAATTAGAACCAGAATTCTAAATTATGTGTCAACAGAGTTGTCTTGGATCAAATCCAGTTCTGTCATTGATTTACAAAGCATTTCAAACATGCTTATTTCCAATTGTTCTTGATTGGACAGTGATACCAAACTACTGTCTTACCTCATTCCCTCTCTCATGGTTTCAAAAAGAGGTTCATCAGATAATAAATAATCTAAAGGCTTGAGGACTTCCATGGTGGTTCAGTGGTTAAGACTCTGTGCTTCTGATGCAGAGGGCATAGGCTTGATCCCTGATTGGGAAAGTTTTTTCATGCCTTATAGTGTGGCTGGAAAAACAAAACAAAACTATAAAACTCTTAGAAGAAAACAGAGGATAAAAGCTTCGCAATATTACATTCGTCAATGACTTCTTAAATATGATACCAAAAGCACAATAAACAAAAGAAAACATTGACAAATTGGAACTTGTGAAAATTAAAGGAGCCAAATAAATACTATAGGCTTAAGCACCCAAGGAAAGGTTACAGTTTATAGAATCTCTTTGGTTTTATATTTAAATGTGAATATTCACTACCTTATTTATGTCTGGATGTTTTATACTGGGTTTGCTGAAAACTGGTACAACTTTCAGTGCTGGTATTGGTAATGTGTCAGAATTTAAATCAATGTAAGAGTCAGATACAACTAAAGCGAGTTAACACATACATGCACGCACATGTCAAGCAAAAGTTGTCTGTAAAACTGAAATAGTTGTACATAACGTGCTGGGGGGCAAGATAATCTTCATGGTTTGCTTCATATGAAACCTGTCCCTTTCAAAGCTGCCACTTGCCAAGAATCGCCAGGAATAGCTGTTTGGAAGAGCCGCCTGCCCTTCTGCTGTTCACTTTCTGCCTTGTGTGTTTGCTAAAAACAGGAATTCTATGCTGGCCCCAGCCCACGGCACAGCAGTTCAGCTTCTGCCTCTGCGATCTCCATGAGACCGGCTTAGAAACAAAGGATTTCTCAAAACATCCCCAAATCCCCTTAAATAATGGACTGATCATTCACAGACTCACCTGAACCTTCTCTAAACCTATTTAATATTTTCCCCAGGGTTAATCTTGTGGGGATGATGTGCCCCCTGGGGGTCTCTCCCTGGGCTCCTTTCTTCCTGCTCTAGGTCTGAAGGTCCTCCCTTCTTAGCAGCCAGGAGAGGTGGCAGCACTCTGTTCCCTGCAGAGTATTAATGCAGGTGGAATACATTGAAATAAATCCCTTTCAATGTCACTAAAGTGCTATAAATAATTATGAACCAATGGCTTGATGTCTCATGAGAAATGCAGGGAAAAAAAATTTTTAACTGGCAGGATTCATGTTATAAGTTGACAATCTGGGCCAAGCAAAAATCTTTTTAAAACATCTCCTTATCTATCAGCGAGACTGAATTCCAAAAGTTAGGCATCCTTTATTTTGGTGGGGGTCGGGGGGGTGGGGGGGTGGTCTGTTATCACCCACTGCTTGGGCTTACTCAGCCCTGAGTGTAATTGCAACCTTTCTGTTTATCTACCAATTGTGGCCACAATCAAGATTCCCTGGAGGGTCAAGTCCCTGAAAGGACTTCCCCGGTGGCGCAGCGGATAGGGATCTCCCTCCCAACGCAGGAGACACAGGTTTGATCCCTGGTCTGGAAAGATCGACCACACATGCCTCAGAGCAACTAGGCCCGTGTGCCGAAACTACTCAAGCCTGTGCAACCTACAGCCTGTGCTCCGCAACAAGAGACTAGCTCCTGCTAGCCATGACTGGAGAAGGCCCTGGTTCAGCAACGAAGACCCAGCACAGCCAAAATAAATAAATAAAAAGGGTTCCCGGAATTCCCTTGTGGTCCAATGATTAGGATTTGGCATACTTTCACTGCCAAGGGTCTGGGTTCAGTCCCTGGTCGGGGAACTAAGAGTCAGGGAATTAATATCCCACAAGCCAGGCAGCTGGGCCTGAGCCTGAATGCATGGACAGCCAGCCACAGTCCAGCCTGTACTGGTCTCATCTATCCCTTCTTTGCAGGGGAAGCTGAAAGCCAGGTACAGGACAGTGGGTGGGGTGGCTTTAGTATGACCTCAAGTGATATCCCACCCTGCCAGTGCCCCCTTCTTGTAGAGGAGCTGGGGCCTCCTGGGCTCATGCTGTGTCCCTCAGAGGGAATTAATTCCCTGGGAGCCTTTCTGTTTCCTCGGGGGTTTTCAGTTTCCTCCTAGTCAAACAGGGACTTGGTGCTGAATCTCATATTCTAATTATGCCCTGGGGCAGCCTCTTCCCGCCAGTGTGTTTAGCACTTGCCAGGAATCGATTAAGGCAAGAGTGATTAAATTAAAGGTTGGAGTTGACTTTGATGGTATAATATTCTAATGGCTATTTGGTGGCAAGAGGCATGGTGCAGGCTCATTAATTGAACACTTGCACTTAGAATTTGAATTGAGCTGGTGCTGCGCTGCAGTCTATTTGCTTTTGCCCTGGGAATGGAGGATTTTTTTTTCTTCATGCAAATAGACTGGGAAATATTGATATTTCCAGGCTGGTGTGTTGCCCCTACCCTGACAACAGCCTGGCTTCTCTAATGAGTGGCTGGCCTTGACCATACTTAGTATCCCTACATCATCTGCCTTTGTTTGCTGTCCCCAAAGCTGCCCTCACTATGCCATAGTCCCATCCACTTTGCTCCTTGGAACCTCCCATCCTCCAGTCCCCGTATGGCAAACCATGGAGTCTTACTCTTCTTCCCGCCATATCCTGGAACAGACTTAACCATCAGATTCTTCCTCCACATCACTTGGATCTGCTCTCCTTTTCCAATCCATCTGCACCAGTGCTAAAAGAAACGTCTGCCTTTATCGCTTCACCCCTGGATCATTGTGAAAATGATAATGAATTGCTCTCGAGTTCAGTTCTGAAATTGACGCCCAATCCCTTTGGCAGGCCATTGCCAAACTCCTCTTCCCAGAGCAGCCCTGTCATCTGCCCTGCCCCCATCCGAGCATGAGTCCACGATTACGCTTCTGTCCCTTGCTGAGCCAGGCCCCACCTCTCACGGCCTGCCCGCCTCCGTATGCCACAACTTGGGCTCCCTGTCTAGTCCTACTGGTCCAGCCCCACCTCGGGCCAGCCTGCCTCTCGGCTCCTTCGCATATATCATGCCCTTTCTGCTCCTAGCTCACCCACGGTACCTTTGTTGAGAATGTCCCCTCTCCCTTCTGCTCACCCTGACCTTCCCTGATCACTCTTCCCCGAAAACCGCCTCCAGGTACTGCGCTCCACAAGATCCTGACATCAACACATTCCATTTCTCAGCAGTCCTCAGCACCGCAGTGGTTGACTTAATTATTTTCCTTCTTGTCTGTGCTGCTTTCATCTTTCCACAGGTGATATGCCTTCTGAGGGCGAGTCTTGTGTCTTGTGTGGCTTTCCTGCTCCCCTGGGTGTCTTGCCCAGTCACAGAGCTGGGCACATGCAAAGCTCAAAATAATTACTCTTGGTTCATGCAGCTGGATGCTATCAAACAGGCTGCTGTACTTTACCTGTTTAAAGTACCTTCTCCACCTCCTAGTACATGGTTCAGTTGTTCTACAGACTTGAAAATAAAAGTCATACTTCCTTTGAAATATTCTAAAATTTCTGCTTTGCCTTACTTCATTCAGGCCAACTTAACTGTTAGTCCATTATTTTTCTATACAAAGATGCTGATAATAATGGTAGGAGCAGGTGGTTTTGATTTTATTAAAAATATTGTTGCATTTAACCTTCACTCCTCTATGAGGCAGGGCTTACCATCCTCATTTTGCAGAGGAACAAACCAAGGTTCAGAGAGTTTAGAGCTGGGGAGGCAGCCAGGTGGTGCCCCAGTCCAGAACCTTGTCTTGCTGTCTCCAGGTCCTCAGAGCCTCTGACCCTCCGCCTCTGATTCCATTCTCCACGCCAACAGACATGTCTTTAGTGCTAATGACCGAAGAAGCCGTGCCTTCCAGCCTCTGAGTCATATGTAACATGAGCCCAGAGAAAATATTTAAGACTAAAAGCTAGCCTCTAAACTGGGCTGTTGCTTCATGACTCCAGTGACGGCAGACCCAAATTTAGTGTCGTGGGCAGGTCCACACTTATCAAATAGTGAAGCTCATTTTTCTTTCAGCTTGAAAAATGTTCATACTCACCATTTCCATGGAGGGGTAGGTGGGACCAAAAGACTGGAAAATGTGGTCCCAGAGGAACCCTGGGGTATAGACTCAGGAGGGAAAATGACATTCAGGTTCCCAGGCAGTGACCCCAGGGATGAATTTAATTGAATGTGCGTGGTTTCCCTGGGCAGATGAAGTAAGTCCCTGCTGTTAGGAAAAAGGGTCCTAGTGGGGTTGGGGTAGGCAAATCTATATCCCAAGCCACCCAGGGGTACTGCCCGATCCCCCTTAGTCAGCAATCCACTTTATTTCCCCCCAGGTCTCCACTGTGGCTCAGACAGTAAAAAATCCACCTGCAATGAGGGAGACCTGGGTTTGATCCCGGGGTTGGGAAGGTCCCCCGGAGAAGGGAATGGCTACCCACTCCAGTATTCTTGCCTGGAGAATTCCATTGACAGAGGAGTCTGGTGGGCTACAGTCCATGGGGTCACAAAGAGTCAGACACGACTGAGTGACTGAGCACACACGCAGGTCTCCAGTGTGGCTCACATTCTAGAACCAGGAAAAGGGAGGGGGGCCAGAGAACGGAGGGACACACACCAATGAGGTTGGGGTCACATGTACCACATTATTTAGCATCTGCAACCTCACCAGGCACTTTGATGATGTTGAAATACATTCCCCACAGCCACCCTTCCATCTACCTATGACAAGAATCAGTTCTCAGTTCTGTTCTTGCCTCCCACATTCTCCCCCAAATTAAAACAAAAACACTAGCTATAAAGCCAAGATACCATATGTGAGATCCCACCCTAGTTTCTGTTCTGTTGTTTTTCTTTTTTCCACAGGGGAGGGACAGGGATCATTTCAGTCTATAAATTGTTTTCAAGGTGAGTAGTAAATGTTTCTTCAAGAAAGTTCTTAAGGGGACTTCCCTGGTGATCCAGTGGCTAAAACCCTGCACTCCAATGCAGGGGACCCGGGTTCAATTCAGGGTCAGGAAACTAGATCCCACATGCCACAACTAAGAGTTTGCATGTTGCAATTAAAGATCTCGAACGCAGCAATGAAGATGGAAGATCACGTGTGCTGCAACTACGACCTGGTGAAGCCAAATAAACAACATAAAAAATATTTTTTGAAAAAAAAGAAAGAAAATTCTTAAAAGGACCGCAGACTGAAAGATGGAGTACATGGCGGTACTCAGCACTGGACTCGGACCCGGTTAGTTCCGTGGTTCTGGGCAGAAGCTGAGGGATGTGGCCCCTTTGCACATGGCCCTGGATGCAAAGCTAGGAGCACAGGAATGCTTGGACAGCCCAGGGCATGCTGGTCATATCTCTATCCTCAGGTGCAGGGACCTCATCCTCAAAGGCTGTGGCCACGTAATGGGCACCAGCCTACATCACTGGGTCTCCACTGCCGAGACCCCTGGAACAGCCACCTTCGAGCAAACAAACCCCGACCCCAAAGGGCCCAGTGTTTGCAAAGAACATTGGGTTGAC
Source organism: Bison bison bison (assembly GCF_000754665.1). Lineage (NCBI taxonomy): Eukaryota > Metazoa > Chordata > Mammalia > Artiodactyla > Bovidae > Bison > Bison bison. Next base: position 428,138 of record NW_011491618.1, on the reverse strand, counting down.
CTGGCTTTCTGGATACACTAATATTGTTCTGATTTGGATGACTTCAGGAATGGTCAATCTCAGTTAAAAATCTGACTCATTTTCAGGCACAGAAAGACAAATATTGTATATCAGTTATATGTGGAATCTAAAAAAATAACACAAATCAACTAATTTATAAAACAAAAACAGACTCACAGACATAGAAAACAAACTTATGTTTACCAAAGAGGAAAAGAGAGGAGAGGGGTTAAATTGCTGCTGCTGCGGCTGCTAAGTTGCTTCAGTCGTGTCCGACTCTGTGCAACCCCATAGACGGCAGCCCACCAGGATCCCCTGTCCCTGGGATTCTCCAGGCAAGAACACTGGAGTGGGGTGCCATTGCCTTCTCCAAGGGGTTAAATTAGGAGTATGGAATTAATAGATACACAGCACTATAATCAGGCAGGGTGCAGGAAAGTGCAGTGGCACCTGAAATCACATGGCTAGTTTGGGCTGACAAGGGATTTGAACCCGGGACTTCTGTTCCTCAACCCCAGGCTGCTGCTCTTAAGATCAAGCCCCACCCTGACTTCTTCATTCACTGACTGAGTCTGAGGGGTCCTGCCGGCTAGTTCAACTGCCAGTGCGTGGGTTGAGGGGAAAGAAGAAACACTGCTTTTCCCCCAGCAGGGACAAAGAAAAAGTTCTTTAAAAATGTATTTTATAGAAATATAGTTGATTTACAATGTTGTGTTAATTTCTGCTGTACAGCAAATTGGTTTAGTTATACATATACATTCTTTTTCATATTTTTTCATTATGATTTATCACAGGATATTGGATGTATTGGGGCTTCCCAGGTGGCACTAGTAGTAAAGAACCTGCTTACCATTTCAAGAGACATGAGACTCATGTTTAATCCCTGGATCTGGAAGATCCCCTGGAGGAGAGCATTTCAACCCACTCCAGTATTCTTGCCTGGAGAATCCCATGGATAGCGGAGCCTGGTGGGCTGCTGTCCATAGCGTCACAGAGAGTCAGACATGACTGAAGCAACTTAGCATGCACACATGAATTGGTTATATTAATAGTTCCCTGTGCTATAGAGTAGAACATTGTATATACGCATTATATATATATTTTATGTATGCATTAATTATATATATGTACATATCCATTACATGTCTATTCTATATATATAATAGTTTGCATCTGCTAATCTCAAACTCTCAATCCATCCTTCCCTCACCCCCAGAAAAGGGTTTTGATCTTTTTTTAATAGGATAGAGACCTGGAATTTCAGTTTGAGGGCTTGTGTCTTGCCATGACTAGATGAACAGATTGCTTTTTTCCTCTTATAAAAAAATCCTGTTCATCATAAGAAGCGTTTGGGGGATGGGCATAATTTATCCCCCAGTGTGCTCCTGCACCAGCTAATGGGGAGCAGGAGGCGGCTGCAGATGAAGGGTGACATCACCAAGTCTGTGAAGCCTGAGGCAGAGCCCATGATGGAGGGGCTGGGGTCAGAGGATCTGCCTCACAGTCACTCGTGTTTCTGGGATCTGAAAAACATGGAAAGAGGAAACAGCTCCATCACGTTCAGACAGCCCTGGCTAAGTAACATATCTTATAATAGAAGTTATTTCCCCCAAAACTAAATTCTAAAAATAGTCACTTGAATTTAAAGATAATTAGTAAATTAATTGGGTTTCTTGCTATACCACTAGTTTCGAAGCAAACATTAAAATTTTCTGCTTTCACATTTCTGGGGTCCATTATTTTGTGTTTAATTTCCACAGCTTTTTCTGATTGCATTTTGAGGGGCTTCCCTGGGCACCAGGTTCCCTAATGCATTCATCTCTCGGGCGATGTTTTATTCGTCTTTGTATCTTCAGGGCCTGGCACAGTACAAGGCACAGAGTAAATGCTCAGTCACTGTTTAGTGAATAAATAAATAGATGAATAAGTGAATTCAACACTGATTAAAACTTAAGATTTCTTTTAAAAAGACTCGAGACCTGGGAATTCCTTGGCTGTCCAGTGATTGGGAGTTGGTGCTTTCACTGCTGAGGCCCGCATTCAATGCCTGGTCGAGGAGCTAAGATTCCACAAGCCAGGCAGTGTAGCCAAAGAGAAAAGACTTAAGAACAGAAAGAACAGAACATGTGACAGAAACATAACTTGTGTATCTGTTCATCCTCTACCTTTCTGGAGGATGAAGGGGTACACATCTGCATTTGGTGTTTTGAGTGCTAAAAGTGGAACTACATGTACTATGCCATAATCTTTTTAAAAGTTAAGTCTTTAGATTAATCTAAGCCTTAGGATCCTCTGTGCCATTTCCTTCTCCAGAGGATCTTCTCCACCCAGGGATCGATCCCAAGTCTCTTACATCTCCTGCATTGGCAGGCAGGTTCTTTACCACTAGCGCCACCTGGGAAGCTTAAGCTGTTGGATCCTCTTGGAAACCAGAAAGCTGCCATAAACCATGAGCCCTACTTCAGAGACAAAGACCATTAATGACCAGCCACAACCCCACAAGCATAGCAGGAAGGACAGTGAGCCGTTCAACAAACCACTTAAATTCCTGCCATTTCATGAGCAGAGGCTCCAGCCCAGGTAGGGCTGTCAGCATTAGCAAATTAAGACACAAGATGCTTAGTAAAATTTGGATTTCAGATACACAACCATTTTTTAAAAATATAAGTGTACTAGGCTACATAATGCTCCTCCTCCAGGAGATATCAGATCCTAGTCTGCAGAACCTTGTGAATATGACCTTGTTTGGGAAAAGGATCTTTGCCTATGTGATTAAATTAAGGATCTTGCAATGAGATTGTCCTATATCATCTGGGTCCTAAATGCAATCGCATGTGTTTTATAAGAGCCAGGCAGAGAGAGATTAAAAACGTGGAAGAGAAGATGATGTAATGATGGAGGCAGAGATGAGGGTGTTATGGATGCCTGCAGCCACCAGCAGCTACAAGAAACAAGCAAGGGATTTTCTCCTAGAGGGAACGCGGCCCTGCCAACCCCTTGCTTTCAGCCCAGTGATACTGAGTTTGGATTTCTGGCATCCAAACCAATGAATGACTACTTGTTGTTTTAAGGTTTGTGGTCATTGGTTACAGAAGCCACATTGTATTGGAAACCAATACAATTAAGTATGTCCCATGCAAGATTTGGGACATACTTAAAAAAAATTATTTGTTGTTTATCTGAAATTCAAATTTAACTAGGCATCCTATATTTTACGTGGCAATCCTCACTCCCAGGACCAAAGAAAGGGGCTTTTGAATTTGCAAGAAAGCTGGTTGAGGCTGTCAGGAAGTGGACCTCCTTATGCTTGGAGTCTTTGTAAGCACAGTTCAACTGAACCAATTTGAACTTTTACTAACTACCCTCTGGACAAAAGAGGGGGGAGCCATTAGACAGGTGTTAATGATTTATTTTTTCAACAGTCATTTGAGCACTTCCTATAAAACAGAAGCTCTGTGTTTAAGGGTGGAGGAGTTAGCCATTAATCCGGTGCATCTAGGCTAAGTTACAAACCATTCCAGCTACATCACATGACACATGGCCATTAGCAGAGCTCGAGTGATGCTGCAATGTGCTGCTGACACTTGAGCCACCCCTGGGAATCTTGCACCCTTTCATTGTTGGGTGGGTGGGGGGCGGCGCCAAGCAGAACAGCTGGGTAAATCCCAGTTGCTGAAAGAGAGGACTTCACAGACAGACCTGAAATGGAGGGAAGCGGGTGGATGTTGCAGGAACAAGCTGGCTCTGGGTTCCCAGAAAGAACTCTCAATGGAAGTAGATGCAAAATGTCTCCATCATGTCCTGTGCCCTCACACCCTAACATGAGCTAAAGACACGCTGGCCCGTTCTCCCATGCAGAGAGGGTTGCCCCAACCAGGCTTGGACATCAGTATTCAGACTCGGGCTCAGGCTCACAGCTGGGCTTCTCCAGCTTACTGGCAGGCTCTCTGAAACCTGGACAGTCCCTGGATCCCCAGGCTTTTAATGATGCTCCGAGAATCCATAGTGTTAGAGCTTCAAGGAGCCTTAGGTCATCCAGAATAGGCAGGGGGTCCTAGGATACCTCAGAATTGCCCCAGATGCTTTACCAAAATATCCGTGCCCAGGAAAAGAAAAAAATATATGGTTTACAGGAGAAAAAAAAAAAAAGTGGGTGGGATGTAGAGGGTATTAGTCTCTCAGTCATATCTGACTCTTTTTCGACCCCATGGACTGTAGCTCACCAGGATCCTCTGTCCTTGGGATTCTCCAGGCAAGAATGCTAAAATGGGTTGCTATTCCCTTCTCCAGGGGATCTTCCCGAACCCAGGGATCGAACCCAGTTCTGCATTGCAGGCAGATTCTTTACCGTCTGAGCCACAAACACGAAAAAGATGCTTGACCTGGTCCATAATTAAAGGACTGCTGATAATCCATAGTGAGATGCCACTATTACATGGATGAGGTGGCCATGATCCAGAGAGGTTGGAAAATCATCCCTTCTGGAGAGAAGTGTGACCGTTGATCAGATGTTCTTTGGCAGAGCATCACTCCTTCTGAGAATCTAGTCATTCTATACAAGCAAAAACTTATATGTGGGGGTTCATTGGGGAATTAGCTGTTATGCAAAAGTCTGAAAATAGTCAGGATGCAACTGGTTAAATAAGCCGTGGTCCCTGGAGAAATGCACTGGGTCCAGAGGTGTGGCTCTGGCTACTCCCTCAGACACCTTGTTAAGCAGGGAGCCAGGCGGGCATTGTGTGTTACTGTTTGTGTATAAGGTGGGAGGGTGAATGAATCACCTACATGGAACCTGACTCTGGGAGGAAAGGTGAAAATCAGGCTTTGATGGAAGCCTCTGGGGGGAGAAGCTATGGGTGGAGGCAGGAGACATCATTTTCACTCTATTGTCTTTTATCTTGTGTACACATTACCTTTTTTAAAAAAGATAAATTTATGGGGACTTCTCTGGCAACCCAGTGGTTAAGACTCTAGAGCTTCCAATTCAGGGGACGCAGATTCAATTCCTGAACGGGCCAGTAAGATCCCACTTGGAGCTGTGTTGCAGCCAAAAAAAAAAAGAAAAGAAAGATCAATTTATATATATGCTCAGGCCCCAGCTCACTTCAAAAGGGTAAGCTCATCCATAGGAAGGTTCTTTCAGAGCCTCCCCAGGTGATGCATGACACCCCCTGGTGGAGAAGCTCTGATCTGGCCTCACCCTCATTTCCCAGAAGGGCAGAAACTGTTAGCCGGCCTGCCAGCCTGGGCACTGCATGCATCATACAGGGGAGCCTTCCAGATGAGCTAAACCAAGTAGGACTTAGCAGAAGCAGTGTGTGTGTTGTGTGTGTGTGTGTGTGTGTGTGTGTGTGTGTGTGTGAAGAGCCTTCCAGATATGCTGAAGGAGCAGGACTTAGCAGGAGCACAGTTTGTGTGTGTGTGTGTGTGCACCCGCGTGAAGTGTATATAAAGTGTGTAATGGAACACAGAGAGCACCTTCTAGAATGTTCCCTTGAAAGTAGAGGAAGACGAGGGGAGGTGGGCTCCCGTGTTATGAAAGTGTCTAATCCTTGTGGTTCCTGACAATGCAGAGTAGCCCTGTGAGGTCCCCAGAGTGCTTGGTGGCCTGTGTTCCAAGTGAGACCCCCGAGAACAAGTTCCCTGAGGCCTGGCTATGTGATAGGCTACTTCAAAATGTCAGTCCCCCATCCTTTTATATCAAAAGCAACCTCAGTGCTATTTTTTCTCTTTGTGCTTTAGACAGAAATGATGTCATTTCATCCTCCCAGCCACTCCAGGCTGGGTGGCACTTCCTGTTGGGGAAAGGAAGAAACGGAACCTCAGTCGAGGAGACGGGGTGAGGGGTTCCTGGCAGGGGCCGGTCTCTTCCGGAGTGACTTCTGTGGTGCAGTTCCCGGAGTTCCTCCAGAATCCCCCCTCACTCCCTGAAGGATGCAAAGCTCAGCCCAAGACCCTGCTCCTTTGGAACACCTCCCACACCCAGGGAAGCCAAAGGCATGGCTGGTCTCCTTCAGACAAGAACTGCAGTCCAGTCAATCCTCTGAGGGCCTCCTTTCAGTTTTAATTAGCATGTTGTCCTATGGTTCTCTTCAGAGAAGCGGTCCGTGGCGCTGCCGCGGCTAGAATGTTGATCTCCTGAGCCCAAGGCCCAAGCATCTCTACTGTTGGTTAGTGAAGGGTCACTCTGCCTGGCCTGGGGAACCCGGACCTCCCAGAACCACGGAGGTGGAAGAACCCCCATAGCCCACCGGGCTCCCCCTCCCACCCACCACCCAAACTCCTCCTCTGCCTTCCCGACAGAGTCACCCCAGCTTGCTGTGAAGGCTGCTCATGACCTGATGAGGGGGCTGGGAGGGAGGAGAAAGAAGGGGCTAGAAGAGGACGGTAAAAGGGGTGGGAGCAGCCTCCAAGCAGGTGATGTTCTGAGAGCGGGTCACCACCTTCCCTTCAGCTGTTCCTTCTCCTGTGGGGACCTCCCTTCCCCCACACCTCCCCACTTTCTGTGGTTATACTGAGAAAAACCCGCAGACTCCAGCACAAGGTGTTGAGGACCACAACTCTGGCATTTTAACAGACACCAGAGCCACTTGAGAAATGAGGTAACAGCCCAGAGATGTGACGTGACCTCCCCAGAGTCACACAGTGAGTTCATGGCGAAGCTGGACTAGCCCAGGTCTCTTTCTTACTCTTGCCCCATCCCCCTTCTCCTCCTGGGCCCCATCTTGCCTCCCTCCTGGGGCTGCGGTGGCCAGAGAAGGACCCTCAGATGCAACTGGCCTGCAGGGCAGACCCATGATGGAGGCCTGAGAGGGAAGCAACAGTATTTGAGATCCCAGGTGAAGGAGGAGCCTCTCAGACGGTGGAGGCCAGTCTCTGGGACACACAGTCTGGTTTACAGCTGCGTCCCTCTGGCAGCAGCTTTCCAGAACATTCCCACTTTCTTCCATGGTGTGAAGACCTCTTCTCCTGCAGTCTCCTGCTGCTCTCCTCCTGAGGATCCCTTGTTTCACTGACTTTTCTTTGGTCATGCCATGCAGCATGCCAGATCTTAGTACCCTGACCAGGGATTGAACCCTTGCCCCCTGCAGGGGGAGCTCTGGAGTCTTAACTACTGGACCATCAGGGAAGGTGGTATTTCAATGATTTTAATGAACCATTTCACTCCACAGTGAGTGGGAGCTTTAAAGGGTTACATGAGCCTGTGTTGACTAACCAACCTTAAGGCCAGGCAGTCACCCCTCAGAAGAGCAAGAGTGGCAGCTAGAGTGGATTATGCCTAGTGACTGGGACTTGCCTTCAAGGAGAAAAATAAAACAAAAACAACAGTAAAGAGATAACCTCTGGAGGACTGGCTCTGAGTCAAGGTTCTGTCCTTTTACTAGAGTGGCCAGACTGAACCGTCTCCATTCCTTTCGAAATGGCAAGCATATATCCGACTTAAAGAGACATTCTGGACTTCTCTGGTGGCACAGTAGCTAGGAATCCACCTGCTAATGCAGGGGACACAGGTCGATCCCTGATCCGGGAAGATTCCACATGCCTCAGAGCAGCTAAGTCCATGGGCCACAACTACTCAGCCCACATTCTGCAACTCCAGAAGCCCGTGGCCCTAGAACCTGTGCTCCGCAACAAGAGAAGCCACCACAGTGAGAAGTCCGAGCACTGCAGCGAAGAGTAGCCCCCACTCGCCACAGTTAGAGAACTCCTGTAGGCAATAACAAAGACCCAGCGCAGGAGAGGGTGTGGAGAAAAGGGAGCCCTCTCACACCGTTGGCGGGAATGCAGACTAGTACAGCCACTATGGAGAACAGTGTGGAGATTCCTTAAAAAACTGGAAATAGAACTGCCATACAACCCAGCAATCCCACTGCTGGTCATACACACCGAGGAAACCAGAATTGAAAGAGACACGTGTACCCCAGTGTTCATCGCAGCACTGCTTACAATAGCTAGGACGTGCAAGCAACCTAGATGTCCATTGGCAGAGGAATGGATAAGAAAGTTGTGGTACATATACACAATGGAGTATTACTCAGCTATTAAAAAGAATGCATTTGAGTCAGTCCTAATGAGGTGGATGAAACTGGAGCCTATTATACAGAGTGAAGTAAGTCAGAAAAACACCAATACAGTATATTAACACATATATCTGGAGTTTAGAAAGATGGTAACAAATACCCTATGTGCAAGACAGCAAAAGATGCACAGATATTAAAAAAAAAAAAAGACTTATGGACTCTGTGGTAGAACAGTAGGATGATTTGAGAAACATGTATTGAAACATGTATATGACCATATGTGAAACAGATGACCAGTCCAAGTTCGATGCATGAAACAGGTCACTCAAAGCTGGTGCACTGGGACGACCCAGAGGAATGGGATGGGGAGGGAAGTAGGAGGGGGGTTTGGGATGGGGGGACACATGTACACCCGTGGCTGATTCATGTTAATGTGTGGCAAAAACTGCCACAATATTGTAAAGTAATTAGACTCCAATTAAAATAAATTTAAAAAAAAGACCCAGCGCAGCAAAAAATAAAAAAATAAATAAATTTTTAGATGCTAATTTTCCTAGAGAATGTCTACCATTCTTGGAAGATGCATGGGTATCCCAAGTGAAACAGCCCCTACTGCTGAAGTAACAGAAGCAACATTTGTTGTTGGGAAATATTAGTTAGGTTGATGAGGTTTTCCTTGCCCACGGAAATGAAGCAGTTCCCAATAATGGATGCTCTGTAATGGGAAAGAAGGGCAGAACTGCCCGGTCATTCGGCCCACCCATGGGGTGAGCCGCAGGAGACCTTGGGTGGTCTGATTCCAGAGCCCTTGCTTTTTCTACCCCTTTTGGTCATTTCTTCCCTTTACTGTCTCCTGGAGCCCATCTTCCTTTCCAAAATCAGCCCATCTCACTGTTGGTGCAAAAGCTAAGGAGGCTCCTCAGTGGTCCTCTCTTCCTGCACTTACCTGGCCTGTTCTTGGCAGTTCAGTTCTCCCCAGATGTTGTTTTAATGTTATGTCATTACTATGGCTTACTTAAGAAATGGACGTGAGATGCCATTTACCCAGCTTTCCGTGCCATTCCTGATTGTGAAGGAAATGTGATAGGAAGAGCCCAAGCCTTGGAGGAGGGCTGACAGGGGTTGACTTTTGGCCATTCCCTGCTAGCTGTGTGACCTTGGGTAAGTAGTCCAGCCTCTCTGAGCCTGGTTCCTCATCTGAAAATCGTGAGTAGTAGCACCTCTCTTCCCAGGCTGCTGTGAGGAGAGGCAGTGATGTCTGTGGAGCACAGAGCACAGTGAGTGAGTGGCCTTTAGCCACACTGCTGAATACCCACCATGCTAACCAGTCACATGGGAGACCCGTAGGTGGTTATTATTCAGTTTCTAAGTTGTGTCCGACTCTTTTTGACCCCATGAATTGTAGTACATGAGGCTCCTCTGTCCATGCCTCCTCTTTCAGGCAAGAACACTGGAGTGGGTTGCCATTTCCTTCTCCAAGGGATCTTCCTGGATCAGAGATTGAACCTGTGTCTCCTGCATTAGCAGGCAGATTCTTTACCACTGAGCCACCAGGGAAGCCAGACCCATAGGTAGTGACCTGGAAACATGCCCAGCTTTGATAAGCTTTTGGAGGGTAGTTGTAGACCTAAATAGGGGTACAGAAGCCTGTCGCTTTCTCCTTGATGCACTTTTTTCCCCTTCAATTCAGTAGGTCCATATTTCTTTTGTGTGTGAATGCATGAATAGATTCTCATCAGAAATTCAGACAGCAGCATAAGTTACTTTTATCATCAGGAAGAAACAAACATACAAATAACATTTTGAAAAGCTTCATCTCATCAACTCCACTTTCCACCCTTCCCATGTCATGTCTTTGCTGCTCTCTCCACCTGCCCGTGACACTCGCCACTCAAGCCCTGCCTCTCACTCTCTACACTCCCGCTGGGCTATATACCTCCCTCCACCTGCCCATGGGGTGCCTCCCCGGAGATGTTTCTTCCTGGGGAGACTGTGTGCCCTCTTACATCCAGCATGCCAGGACTCACAGAACTGGAGGAAGGAAAGGATGCCCTCCTCCCAGGGAATCCTCATCCCAGCCAAGGACAGAGCCCTCATCCTGGCCCCTCACCTGCCGCTTCGTGCAGCAGGTAGGGCTCTGCTCACGCTTAGTTCCCATGACTGGACCACAGTCAATCTTGTGGGAAACAGTGGGTTTGTCACTAGAGCTGGCTCTCGTTCCTCTGCCTGGTTCGTGTTTCTTTCCCCCACATCTCCCACTGCTAGGCTCAGCTGGAGGCAGGTGGGCCTTAAAGTTCCAAAGCATTTAAAGGGGCTCAGGATGGGCCCAGCAGCTCAAAGCCACTAAGCTCCATTTCAGACATATGCCTGTGTTACTAGGTCTTTGTGGGCTGGCCTCCGCACCTGGCTGCCTGAGACAGGAGAACCTTTCACATGAGCTGCAGGCAGAGCACACTGGTGCCGGGAATGTGTTCCTGGCCCCTGTGCACACCTGTAACACACTGGGCAGCACTCTGGCTTTGTGCAGATCCTAGGCCTCCGGTTTATTTATTTATTTTATGTGGGAGGATGGATTTGGCTTTTTCCCCCAGCCCTCTGCTCCCCTGCCGCCCATCTGGCACTTGAAGCTGTTGACCAGCTGCCGGGCCAGAGCTGACAGTGACAAGGGCAACAGAAGAGTGATGGCTGGTGTCTTCCTGCTTCATCTCATCTCATAACTGTCGCCTATTGAATTTGCAGATTCTACCTCCATTTTTTCACCTGGGGAAACTGAGGCTCAGAGCAGCTAGGTAATCTTCCCAGATGGTCCCTTAGCTCTCAGGGGCTACTCTCAGCAGCACAACCCGGAGGACCCTCTGCTGGAACCTTGCTGCCCCGAGGGGCCTCCTCTCCCCAGGGGTGGACTTCCTGCCTGCCTGGCGGCTCCATCATCCTGTCTACTTTCGGGGGCTCAGCTCTGGCCCCTGACCCTCCCCTGTCCCACAGGGACACCAGACTGGAGTGCTCTGGCAAAGTAAGGGGTGGCTGCCCAATGCCTGGATTACCGCAGACATGCCCTCCTCAGTCTCCCACTAACTCACAGGGGACACATCTGAAGTCACTGAAATGGCAGGGCTGGCTCTCCAGGAATGCTAGCAGCAAAGCTGAGCGGTTCTGTTAACAGCTGACTGGCGACAAGTAGCCTTCATCCTGTCCTGCCCCTCATCTGGCAGTTAGCACCTGGCACACCATGGGTACTTAATAATAATTAAAGTCATAATGAACGTCAGAAAGGCCAGCATGTGGTAAATGTATGCATCTTTGCATAATTGTTATACAGCATAATGAGCAAGCCATTAATGGTTAATCAGGAATAAAAATGAATGTGAGAAACATCTGATTGCAGAGATTTTTTTACCCCTTCCTTCCCTCCCCAGATTTTTAAATGAAAGTTTAGGGATCAATTCCCTTCAATTGTCCTTATAGTAGGGTTTATCATGAAAAAGACTGGGATGAAAATCTTTATGCACTTCTCCATGTAGATCTGGACAGAAATTTGGAGTGTTCCTCAATGGCGAGGGCTGATAACAGAGCAGGCTGGGGGAAGTTTTCTGGAATGGGCAGTCAAAATCCCTTGCAGAAAATTTCGATTCCTGGAACCCAGATCCCATGATCTGGCAGCCATCTTGAGGGCGAGTCCTATAAGATCACAGGAGGTCAGAGCACCTCAGGGCCCACACATGCTGTAGCCCCTCTTTGCCTTAACCACCCCATCAGGGACTCCCTGCTGGTCCAGCAGCTAAGTCTCTGTGCTCCCAATTCAGGGGGCCCGGGTTTGATCCTTGGTTGGGGAACTAGATCCCACACGCTGCAACTAGAAGATCCTGCATTCCACAATTAAGACCCGGCACAGATAAATAAATACAAATAAATTTTTTAAAAAACACAAAATTTTCATTAAAAAACAAGACAAACAAACAAAAAATAACCCCACTGGGACAGCTTGCCCTGGAGGAAGCTTGGTGCCTGGCCTGGGTTCACCAGGCTTGAAGGGAAAGCTGAGGGGTTCACAGATTGCTTAGTTAAATGGGTGACAACAGATCACTTGTTACCCCAAGGGACAAGGAGTAAAGAGCCCAGGCAAGCATCCTGTCACCAAATGTCAATGTAGGAGAGGCCTGGGGAGGCCCCCAGTCAATGATGGTGTCTTGTGGGCATGTGGACCATTCCTGGACAGGTCATTCCAACTTTTCAAGATACATCAGAAATTGTCCTTCGATTAAATCTTTACAAGTGTGACTTATTAGATCCATTTAACTCTATGATATACTCCCAGGCTGTTGGTCTGGTTTAAATTCTGTCTGGAGTAGTTCAAGCTAGACAGCTGGAAGAACTTCCTGGGGTGGAGTTTTGAGACCTTGGGGAAAGAGGGGTGTGTCTTTGGGGTGTTCTGACGATATCCTGCTGGCAGTAAGGGTTAGAGACTAGAAGATTCCTCAAGGAGTTTCAGAGCACCTAGCCCAGGGCCATTGGCAAATGTTTTTTGATGGATAGACACTCCCTGGGTCCTCTCTCTGACTCTGTATAATGACAGCTCTGGGCAGGTCTGTGACTCTCTTCCAAAGGCCTTATGTTTTGCTCCTTGAGGGTTCCTTTCATCTGATGCCTGTTGGTCACCATATTTTAACTTTCAGGGTTAAGGGATGTTTTATCAAAATTCCCAAAGTGTCCAGACAAATTATACCTTAAAATTTGAGAAGGTCTAACATGTCTGTCTGGATGCCTGCTATGCGCAAGGCACTGGGCTACTTGGGAATCACTCAGTCCTGATCCCTTGAGAAGTTCAGAGTCTAGCTAGTGTACACACACTGTGGTTTTCAGTCAGTTTCATATGTACAGTAAAGGTGTTATGTTATTATATTGAGGCGTCTTGATATACAGATTCTCTTAACAGAGAATGCTCCTAGAACTGGTGTTACCTGAGGCCTTCCTCCACCATTGGTTGTTATCTATCATGACTCAGATTTTTCACTAATGGGATCAGAATGTGGTCCAAATATGGGGCCAACATTGGGACTGGATCTCCACCAGGAGGTAAGGCCAGGCTAGGGCAGATCCCCCGAACCCAGCAGGATACAGCAGCCCCTTCATGCCTGGTTTAGCTTAGAAATCCCACAGAGCTTAGTCCTGATTTAAGAGCGTGAGACATGCCCAGTGAAGGACAGCCTGAGTATTGTCTGGCTGTCCCAGGTTTACTTGTGGGCACTTGGGCAAATGCCCAGAGCCAGCCAGCCTCCATTTCAAGGCTCTGTGTGATTCTGAGGTGGTCCTGTAAAAGGTAACCACAATCTTTCTTACGAGAGCCTTCCTCACTCTGCAGCTCATGATGGGATTGCAGCTGTCGTTGACTCAGCCAGTTTCGTGTTGCATGAGACTTTGATCTCTGCACACACTGTGGAGCCAGGTGGCCTGGATTCAAATCCCAGCTCTGCGGTGTCCTAGTGGTATGAACTCAGCCAGGTTGTTCAGCCTCTCTGCCTGAGTTTCCTCTCCTAGAAAATCAGAATAATGATAATACCGACCTCATAGGATTTGAAAGAGAATTAAATGAATTAAGATTTGTAAAGTGCATAGAGCCTTGCAGGTAGCAAGTACTAGCTAAGGATTTAGATTTAAGAGACCTTTGGGACTTGCCTGGTGGTCCAGTGGTTAAGAATCAGCCTTCCAGTACAGGGGATGACAGTTCAATCCTTGATCAAGGAACTAAGATCCCACATGCCCTGAGGCGACTAAGCTCAAGCGCCACAACAAGAGAAGCCGGTGAGCCGCAACGAAGGCCCAGTGCAGCCAAAAAAAAAAAGACTTGGCTTTAAAAATAGCTTAAGAAAATAAATAAACAAAAGATCCTTAAGTACATCCTCTGTGGACTCACAAGCCCTTTATTTTGCATTTCACGTCCAAGTCTGCTCTCCCATGGGATCCAGCCCAAGACCTGCTTCACAGCTGTGCAACAGGCCCGGCAGGTGTGCACAAAGAGGAGAGAAAGTGGCCCCTTGTCCAGATGGTGAGACCAGGGAACAGCGCTTTTACCACCCAACAGGGGCTCAAAGTGTGGAGTTGCCAAAACCCACCTCAAATGCAGGTGTGGAGCTTGTGAGTGCAAGTCGCTTGTTCTCCAAAGGCTGCTTTGCTCATGCATCACCATTATCGGGTTCTGGGGAGTGGTGGGTGCTTATTGGAGTGCAATGGGCTAGATCCCAGCCCCCCTCCATACCACTTCCCTTTGCCTGGTCTTCCATCACTCCCTCTTTGCAGGTAAACAAGGCCCCAAAACTGCACAAAGTAGGATGAGAAAGGCCCCAGAACCCCATGACTTCACAGACCTGGCTTTTCTCCCAGGGTGACCGTGATGTCACACCTGCCCTCCCTGACCACGCAGCCCTTGAGGGGCACAGCCAGTCAGTTCCATTACACATGTGCCTGTGTGCCTGCCTGTGCCCACAGCCTCCCCGCAGGCCTCATTCAGGCCATCTCGGCCAATACGGATTGCTCGTGCCCATTTAGACAACCAGGAGTCGCTTATGGAAAACCATCCCAGTGGAGGGATAGCTCTTCGGCTGCGAACCACTGGGCTGGGAACTGCCTTTCCTCTCTGCAGCTGAGGCCCATTCTGTCAACCAGCTCCCAGCAGAGAAGGAGGTGCGAAAGACCCCACTGTTACCTTAGGTAACGTCGCTGCCCTTTAATACACCCCTGACTCTTCGTCCTGCATTTTCTTAGCTGCATGATTTGGGAGCTGAGTGAGATTGGAGCTTGTCTTGTGGGGGAGGGAGGACCACAGATGATCAGCCTAAGCAGAGATCAGCTTGTCCTAAGAAAACTTGCTGTATTGCCTGCAGTGGGGTGGGTTTCGTTTTGACTCCTGTGTGCCCCATGGGCACAGTCCACCCCGGGAACTTTCACTGTTTTCTTTCCTTTGTCTATTGTGCTGGACACGTGATGGGAATGCAGAAATACGTGTTTGTGGATTTGTTTATTCATGGAGCAATGGTGTCTCAAGTGTCTGCAGTGGGCCAGGCAAAATGGGAGGCCCAGGGAGACTGGGGTTTCTCCACCCCCTCTCCTGGTTTCCTCTGTGAAAGTTGATTTGTGATGCGTTCTCCTCTTGGGGGCCACCCCTCTCCCAGCTGTGCCTGGGCCCCTCCCCGACTCAACAAGAGCATTTACTCAAGTCTGGCTAGTGAGAGTACAAGTTTGGACCAGTTTCCAAGAAGCCGTTTGGCAGGATGTAAATAGAGGCTATAAAATGTTGCTGCCCTGTGACCCAGAATTTTGCTTCTAGGAATCTGTCTTACGGAAAAAATGAGAAATACGAAAAGAATAAAAACACTAAGATGTTCATCAAGTGTGTTAATCATGAAGAGTGTGTCTGACTCTTTGTGACCCCATGGACCGAAGCCCGCCAGGCTCTTCTGTCCATGGAATTCTCCAGGCTAGAATACTGGAGAGGGGTTGGCATTCCCTTCTCCAGTGTTCATCAAAGGGTTGTTAATAATAGGAAATCTCAGAAGCCAGCTACACAGCCAATCTCTGGGAAACAGTTATGTAGAATAGTAGGTGGCCATTAGAAAGTGATGTCTGTGGAATTTTAAATTATCAAGAGAATACATCTGATAAAAGAGTAGGATATAAATTGCATATTCAAAATAATCTTGACTATTTTTGAAAATGCATGGGGAAAACCTGAAAGAAAATATGTGAATATGTTGATAGTGATGTTTCTGGTGGTAGGATTATAGGTAAGTACTTTATACTTTGCTGTACTTGATTTCACATACATGTTGCTTTTTTTTTTTGGCTAAGCCACGTGGCTTATGGGATCCTAATTTCCCGACCAGGGATCAAACCTTGGCCCTTGGCAGTGAGAGCAGAGTCCTAAACACTGGTCCACCAGGAAGGTCCCCATATGTTGATTTTACAATAAGAAAAATATTGTTTAAAATTAAGTTTTGTGGGACTTTTCTGGCAGTCAAGTGGCAATACTCCGTGTTCCCAGTGTAGGGGGCCCAGGTTGGATCCTAGTCAGGGAACTAGATCCCACATGCCACAATGAAGATCAAAGATCCTGCTTGTTGCCACTAAGACCCAGCTCAGCCAAATAAAGAAAATACAAAATAAAATAAAATTAAGTTTTGTGTGTTGTTATACATGGATAGGCAGAGAGTGACAGAGAGAAAGCAAATGTTGCAAATACTAACAATTGGTGAGTCTAGGAAAAGAATATAAAGGTGCTGATTGTATCATTTGTACAATTTTTCTGTAAGTTGGAAATTTTTCAAAGTAAAAGATTGGGGGAAGGGAGAGTACAGGCCACCTTTGAACTCTCTTTTGGAATACTGGAAATATAACCAATGCGATTTGACAGTTTCATTTGTTTTCTGTTGTGGGAAAATGGTCTTTGAATGTTGGGGCGGGGTATACTGGGTTTTGGTAGTTTTAGGAAGGACCCCCAGGGGTCAAGGCGTTTTGCAGAGCTGACCTGTGCCGGTGGCCCAAGCATCTCACGTGCTAGTTCAGCACCTTTGTGTTCCGCAGCTCGTGGGTGACTTTGCTAAGGCCAGGCCCTCCCCCACCCTGTGCCCTGGATTCCATTCGTCCACCTTGCCATCATTTAGGAAGCTTGCTTAGCTTTTATTTCCCCCTTCTCCTGTTCCTGTCCTCTCCTCTCCTGACTCCTTCCTGTTGGCATTTAGGAGGTTTAAGTGAGCCCCCTCTTTAAAGCAAAATAATGCCCCCTCAGCCCATCACCCTATTTCTGTCCTCCTCTTCCCAGACAGGCTTTTTTTAAAGCATCACTGGCACTTTTCCATTTTCTCCCCACATATCTGCTCTCCTTAGCTGAATCCAAGCTGGACTCCATCCACTGTCTTTCAACTAAAATCCTTGTATTAATCAGTGAAGTCAGGTTTATGCTGCAGTAGCAAAAAAGTCCCAAATTCCAGTGGCTTCACGCCTCTGGCACCACCACTTCCCTCATCTTCCAGCCTTATGGGTCATCTTTTAGTTCCTTGAAAACTCTGCAGTTTCCTGCCTCAGGGCCCTTGCGTGCACTCTTCCCTCTGCATGGAATGTTCCTTCCTACCCTCTCCCTTCACCTTGTTCACTTGAACTTGTCCCTCATGTCTCAGTATAAGCATCATTTGTTCAGGGAAGTTTTCTTCAACCCCCACCCCCAAGACTAACAAGTGCCCATCTTGGACTCATGTGACCTGCCATCCTTTTCTTGTGACACTTGGATTGTTGACTGTCTCATGAGGTGCCTTCGCAAAAGTGAGGTCATGTCTGTGTCACTGCTATGGTCCCGATTGCCCACATTAATTACACATTAGAATTGCCCGAGGAGCTTGTATTTGTTTGTCTGCGCTGGGTCTTAATGGCAGCATGCAGGATCTTCCGTCTTCATTGCAGCATGCAGGATCTCTAGCTGCGGTATTAGTTGTAGCTTGTGGGCTCTAGTTCCTTGACTAGGGATCGAATCTGGGTCCCCTGCATTGGGAGTTTGGAGTCTTAGCCACTGGACTACCAAGAAAGTCCCGAGAAATCACCTGAGGAGCTTTTAAAACTCTTCATGGCCAGGCCGTACCCCAGGCCATATGAATTCTAATTTGAAGTGGGCCCAGCCAGCAATAGGTATCTCTGTACAGCACCATAGGGAATTTTAATGCACAAGGTTGAACCACTGACCTGCATTGTGCTTAATACTCAACTTTTCTTGAATGAATAAATCAATCTCTAAAACTTTAATCTCCCCAAACTCCTCCAAAAGACAGGAAGCTAAGAATGTTTAGCTAGGTTACAATGTGTTAATATCATATTTCATATTTAATTTCAACCAAACTTCATTATGCATCTACATGGGACAGGCCCAGTGACTGAGAAGGCTGTGATTTATATCCACTCTACAGACAAGAAGTTACTATAGGTAACTTTAGGTTTGCATGCATGCTAAGTCGCTTCAGTTGTGTCCAACTCTTTGCCACCCTATCAATCATAGCCTGCCAGGCTCCTCTGTCCAGGGGATTCTCCAGGCAAGAACATTGGAGTGGTTTGTCATGCCCTTCTCTAGGGGATCTTCCTGACCCAGGGATCAAACCCACATCTCTTATGTCTCCTGCATTGGCAGACTCCAGTATTCTTGCCTGGAGAATCCCAGGGACGGGGGAGCCTGGTGGGCTGCCGTCTACGGGGTCACACAGAGTTGGACATGACTGAAGTGACTTAGCAGCAGCAGCAGCAGCAGCAGCAGCAGCAGAGCTACCTGGGAAGCCCAACTTTAGGTGGAGGGAGGCATTAGAGGATTTCAAGTTTCAGCCAGGGTGTATTTTTCTTTTAATTGCAAACATCTAAAGCCCAAAGAAAGTGACATAAACACAAAAGATAGTTTATTGTTTTCCAGATTTTAAAAAGTCAGGGATAGATCTCACAGGTATGACTGGATCCAGTCATCCAAATGAAATCAACAAGAACCTGGAATGCACCCTCTCTTGGCTCTACGTTCTCTGAATAGCCTTCCCCAGTCTGCAGTGAAAGTTGCTCAGTTGTGTCCAACTCTTTGTGACCCCATGGACTATACAGTCCATGGAATACTCCAGGCCAGAATACTGGAGTGGGTACCCATTCCCTTATCCAGGGGATCTTCCCAACCCAGGGATCAAACCCAGGTCTCCTGCATTGCAGGTGGATTCTTTACCAGCTGAGCCACCAAGGAAGCCCAAGAATACTGGAGTGGGTAGCCTATCCCTTCTCAAGGGGATCTTCCTGACCCAGGAATCGAACCGGGGTCTTAGCCTTCCTCAGATGGTAGTAAAAACGGCCATCGGTACCTCTAGTCTTGTGTCCTGTTTAGTAGAGGTTTATAGAAAGATCTCATAAATGTTCTACCAGAAAACAAAAACAAAACCTTCATTATTTTTAAATCACAGCTTAGACCTTCCTTCTTTCCTTATTATTCTCTCCCACCTGCAATCCAGTCTCCTAATCCTAGGTATAGAGTGTTCTGGTGATTTATCCTTATATTAAAAAGCAGAGACATTACTTTGCCAACAAAGGTTTGTCTAGTCAAGGCTATGGTTTTTCCAGTAGTCATGTATGGATGTGAGAGTTGGACTGTGAAGAAAGCTGAGCACCGAAGAATTGATGCTTTTGAACTGTGGTGTTGGAGAAGACTCTTGAGAGTCCCTTGGACTGCAAAGAGATCCAACTAGTCCATTCTGTAGGAGATCAGTCCTGGGTGTTCTTTGGAAGGAATGATGCTGAAGCTGAAACTC
Source organism: Bison bison bison (assembly GCF_000754665.1). Classification (NCBI taxonomy): domain Eukaryota; kingdom Metazoa; phylum Chordata; class Mammalia; order Artiodactyla; family Bovidae; genus Bison; species Bison bison. The sequence continues at coordinate 408,811 of NW_011491618.1, read as the reverse complement.
CAGTACTTTGGCCACCTCATGCGAAGAGTTGACTCATTGGAAAAGACTCTGATGCTGGGAGGGATTGGTGGCAGGAGGAAAAGGGGACGACAGAGGATGAGATGGCTGGATGGCATCACTGACTCGATGGACCTGAGTCTGAGTGAACTCCGGGAGTTGGTGATGGACAGGGAGGCCTGGCATGCTATGATTTATGGGGTCACAAAGAGTCAGACATGACTGAGCGACTGAACTGACTGACTGACCCACAGTTTGCACATGTTTATTTAAAATGCCAGGATTACCTGGCCTTTGTTAGCTGCTGACAGAGCTCTGAAGTCTGGGCTCCCAGGGCAATTGGTAATAGGTACTCAGTCCCTACTGGCAGGCTATCCACCCTCTGGCAAACAAAGTTTCTTCCTGGATAAAGTTTGGCATACTCTTGCCTCTCAAAGAGGTTTCTTTGCCTGATCATCAGGCAGCCCTGAAGTGGGATGCCTAGGCCCTACCAGGCTTTGGCTCTATCTGTAGAATATTTTATATCATCATCAAAAACTGAAGGAGAGAGAACTAAGATGGTACCCAGTACTCCGAAAACAGAGGTTTGGCTTCATCTTGGGTCAGCCTCTAGAGGTGGGGGTTATATATGCCCCACATTATGGATAAGGAAGCTGAAGCTCAGAATGACTGTTACTTGCTCAAGATCACACAGCCAATAAATTGCAGAACCAGATTTGAGCCCAGATCTTTCAGCTTCAAAGCCTGTTATTTCTATGACCCCCCCCAATTAATTTTTTAATTTCCAAAATTAAACTCTTCCTCTCTCCATGACACCTGCCTCCCATCCCCAGAAAAAGTTGCACACTGCTCAGACTTTTTTTTAGCCTGGGCTCACTTCAAATCCACTTAATTTTGCTTCGTCATGGCTGCCCGGTTCTCAGCTGGTGGACTGGGAAGTAGGTCATGGCTGCAGGGACCACAGGCTCTGGCTGCTGTGAGGGACAGCCTCTGGTTTCGGGGCTGGACAGGGGCCAGACCTCACCGGGAGCATCACCCTCTGCTGGCCCTGCTCGGATCACTCATCCCTGGCCCTGAGAAGCCGTCACAAACCTTCACATCATTGCCTTAGATTCTAGAATACACTGTCACTGTGGCTGCTGGGTAAGGTGGTGTTTAGAGAAAGGAACATCAGGGTTAGGGTTAGGGCAGAAATTAATCTTCCCTCTCTTGTAGATCTGTGGGTGATCGGAGCTAGTTGATTGAAGGGGTTTGCCCACCATCATATGCCACTTTTCAGAAGAGAGGTACCAAGCCCCTTGACACCCAGCCATTTAACTGTCCCCTCCTTTATGTGATAAAATTATGTTCAGAAATAATCATGAAGTGAAGCAGCCATAATGGCCAGAAAAGAAACACATATTAAAATATTTTTTGAACTCTGTACGTATAATAATTATGCCAGGATTTTTTTTTTTTTTTGGCCACACCTCATGGCTTGTATGATCATAGTTCCCTGACCAGGGATTCAACCTGGGACCTCAGCAGTGACAGCACAGAGTCCTAACCACTGAACCACCAGGGACTTCCCACCATGATTTTTTTTAAATAAAAGTGAATACTATAGTATAAAAAAATGGAGGGGGGAAAAAGCACAAGAATTTATTAAAAAATTTTTTCATCTAATGAGTTTGATTCTTTGGTTGTAGCCTGATATAATGATATTTTATGTAAATTATCATTTGGTACTAATAGGTGAACTTTAATAAAAGCGAGACATCCATAAAAATTGCCTATACTTTCAAAACTATTAATACTAAGTCGTACCACTGATACACAGCTTTATTTTCTTAATTCTTTAGTTTTAAAAGTTACAACTCACAATTTTAAAAGAATAAATTTCCATAAAAAAAATACTCTACAAACTTAATAAAATATGTCACATATGGAGTAAACATTGTATGTACTAAGCAAAAATAATATACTTTGCCATTCACACTCAGTCTCACTGTTTTCAATTTTATTTACTTATTTTTTTGAAATTTATTCGTTTTACTTTTTGTCTGTGGTGGGTCTTGTTGCTGCACGTGGGCTTTCTCTAGTTGCAGTGTGGGGGCTTCTTACTGTGGGGGCTTCTCTTGTAGACACACAGGCTCTAGAATGCAAGCTTCTGTAGTTGTGGTGCATGGACTCAGTTGCTCTGTGGCATGTGGGATCTTCCCGGACCAGGGATCAAACTGGTGTTCCTTGCATTGAAAGGTGGATTCTTAACCACTGGACCACCAGGGAAACCCTCACGGTTTTCAGTTTTAAACACAAAATCTCCAGGTGGCCATATGGAATGACAGGATTGAAATAATTCAGCTTCCTTATGATCATGGTGCTACCACTATTCAAATTTACAACCTACTGCTTAAATGCAGACGTATTTAAGGTTGGAAACGCAAAAGTCTCCTGAAACAGGCTCGAAATGCTGAACTGTTAAGGATTTCTTCCCAACAGCCATATGGAGCCGACTCAGAATATGTTGAGGCCGACTGAGTAACTTGGAATTCTCCAAATGACTTCCATGGAGAAGACAAGGAAGGACTCGTTTTTACATGTGCGAATTTGAACATACATATGTATTATTGACACTCAAGATCATTGGCACCGGTTGTTCGTAGCCTAGACCATAAAGACATTTTTCAGGGAGGAGAATGTTATCACTGAGGTTGTTGAGGATTTCCAACACATGATGCTCATAGGAAGCAGGCTGACTTCTCATCAGTTTTATTATTGTTTTTGAATTCTCTACAGTCAGTCCACCCTTTTCTAGCTTGTCCTGTGCAGCCCTCCCTCCACCCTAGGCATGGTCCCAGGATCATATCCAGGCCCTGGTCCTCCTGGTGGAGCTGAAGGGAGTTGATAGAACATTTCTGGCAGTCCTCCGAGGACTGAGGAAACTGAGGCAATGCTTGTGTGTTCAGAAAAGGTTAGTCCGCTTGCTAGATCCCAGGTCCCTAGAGCTTCTCTCTGGACAGGACCAGCTCTCCTCGAGCTCCTGAGAGTCCCTGCATCCTAACGTGTTTCTGATGGAACTTTTGCACTGATACGTGTATTTCCTTTTGTGTGTATGTGTGGTTTGAGGGTTTTTTTTTTTCCTTTTTTTTAAAAAAAGCATTTATTTATTTCTTTGGCTGCACCAGGTCTTAGTCACGGTATGTGGGATCTTTACTTGTGGCATGCGAACTGTTAGTTGTGGCCTGTGGATCTAGCTCCCTGACTACGGATCGAACCCCGGGCCCCCTGCATTGGGAGCTAGGAGTCTGCCACCGGACCACTAGGGAAGTCCCTATGTGTGTGCGTGTGTGCGTGTGTGCTCAGTCACTTCAGTCATATCTGACTCTTTGTGACCCCATGGACTGTAACCTTGTCCATGGGATTCTCCAGGCAGGAATACGGGAGTGGGTTGCCATGCCCTCCTTCGGAAGATCTTTCCAACCCAGGATCGAACCCGTGTGTCCTGTGTCTCTTGCATTGTAGGCAGATTCTATACCACTGAGCCACCGGGGAAGCCCAGTCCCTATGGATTTCCTTTAAAAAAAATAGACAAGCAATAAAATGTTAGGTTTGAGAAGGCTGACGTGAGCAATTGAGCTACAAAATGAGCTTGAACTAAATCCTAGCAGGTTTTTCTTAGGAATAATATTATCATCTCCAGCCACTTGCAGTAGATTTATTCTGAATTCAGAGAGAGGTTTCATTTGTTGTTTATACTTTGCATTATTCATTTGTTTCTTTAATTTATGAGCCTTGGTGCTCATTAGGATATTTCAGTGGGGTGTATTGGATCTAATGATGCATGTATTCTTTCCTGCAGAGTAGTTTATGTTTTGGGTTTTACTTTAACTTTTAAAAACACAACCCTTTTCTTGGACAATTGCCCGGATGATACCAGACATGGTTGAGAATGTGAGTCCTATAGGTGCCTCCTAGCCTTTTGCTTGCTGACAGCCGCTGGCTAGAGATTGCAGGCAGCACAGAGCAAGCATGGCTGGAGCACGTCTCCATCGATGTAAAGTCAATCTGGAAACCTCTGGAAAATGGACAGCTGCTTTCTGAGCCTGTGGTACAGCCAACGGAGCTCTCTACTAAATTAAAACAATGCCACAGGCAGAAGCTAATGTCTTGCCTTACTTGGCTATTGAGCAGCCAGGTGACTTTGGGCAACTTGCTCAGCTTCTCTTTTGCCTCCTCTGCAAAGTGGAATCATCTCTTTACCAGACAGAAGATGGACCCTGAGCCCGAGGGTGAGAACGGTCAGCCTCAGAGGCTCTTAGAAGGACTGCTGATCCTTCCAGATATTTTAACAATCACGGGTTAATAATTGGGAAAAGCAGGGCTTCCCGGGTGGCTCAGTGGTAAAGAATCCGTCTGCCAATGCAGGAGATGCAAGAGACGCAGGTTCAATCCCTGGGTCAGGAAAATGCCCTGGAGGAGGGCATGGCAACCCACTCCAGTATTCTTGCCTGGAGAACCCCATGAACAGAGGAGCCTGGTGGGCTACAGTCCATGGGGTTGCAAAGAGTCAGGCACCACTGAGCACACACAAAAAAGAAAAAAATAATAATAATTGGGAAAAACAAAGAGCACACTTCTATTTAGATAATTATGCATGTTTTTCTGCTTTTCTTGTTGGAAAGACGTAAGCAAGATTGAGGAGGTAACTGCATGCAGTGGCAGCCTCCCAGGGCTGACCTCTCTAGGGAAGGTCACTGTGCCCAGGAGCCCTTTACCAGAATTTGAAAACTAATTGTTGTAGGGTTTGCCAACCTGCTTATTTATTTGTTTCCTTTATTTTTGTCCATGCCCTGCAACTTAAACTATTTTAATTCCCTGACCAAGGATGGAAACTGGGTCCTCCCCTCGGCAGTGAGAACACGGAGTCCTAACCACTGGACCATCAAAGAATTACCTAGGGTTTGCTGACCTTAACAACGAATGATGTGCTGAGAACTGTCTCTTCAAAAAGGCATTCCATTCCCTGGGGTGACTCTGGGCCCCCCCTCCTAGGCGCCATGATGCTGTCTCCTCTCTCAACCCCCGACCCCAACTGTTCCCTCTCCTTCTTGCCCCAACCCCCTCATTTTCCTCACAAACCTTTTTGCTGCTGCAGCCTTTTCTAATGAGGAGGTTCTGCCCAAGGGCTCCTCATGGCTTGGTTATGTAACCTGCTGCTGCTTCTGATCCAGGGATCACCCTGGAAGGGGGTCAGACGTGGGCACACAGCCAGGGCAGTCTACTTACCACCCCCTTGGAACTTAGACGCGGTGCAGGAATTTGGACTCTGCAGGAATTAACAGCTCCAACACTTTCCCCAGGGCCAAATGTGCAGGATGCATGCTTTTTGTTCTTTGTTAAATTCCAACTAGCAAGGCTGCCACAGAGAAGCCTGTTGGGAGCTGTTCCCCTGATGTTGGCTCCTACTTGGCTTCTGGCCTCAATTCTCAGAGCTAAACTCCCCCAAAATGTCTTGTCTCTGAAGCATCACCCCTTTGATCAATGATGTCCCTTTGCCTGGTGATGACCCCCACTTTGCCTGATAATAACCCTGTCTCTATCCCTCACCAGCCCCAAGGAAGGAGTTTGTCCCTCTAAGCCTGCCTTCCCTTCAACTCTTAGCTCAAGCTCACCTTTTTTAAAAGGCGTTTTTTGATGTGGACCATTTTTAAAGTCTTTATTGAATCTGTTACAAGATTGCTTCTGTTTTGTGTTTTAGTTTTTTGGCCCCGAGGCATGTGGGATCTTAACTCCCTGCCAGTGATCGAACCCTCAGCCCCTGCATTGGAAGGCAAAGTCTTAACCACTGGACCGCCAGAGAAGTCCCTCAAGCTCACATTCTTTCCAGAGCCTCCTTGAGCCTTCTCGACCCCCAACTCTTTTCGGCGGCTACAGCTTTGTCTCTGGCACGTATTCCATACTCAGCTCATAGAATCACAGACTCTTGGGGCGCAAGGCAATTTGCCTTCTCTCTTCTGACCCATGGCCTTGATCAGTATTTACCTCTTTGTCTCCCCTCCCAAACTAGACCTCAAGAAGTCTTCCATCCTGGAGCCCCCACCCATGGGAGGCAGCATTCCAAAAGTGGAGTTGACCATAGCGTTGCTCTGCAATTACTCCGTGTCACTCAGTATTTGCCTATGTATCTCTCTGGCCAGACTGAGTATATCCAAGGGCAGGGGCCACCTCTGCCCCTGGTGGGGGCTGGTACCTGCCTTTCTCATAATCTGCTCACTACCCTGGTCCCTGAGTTTCCCCTAACTGCTCACCCATGGCTGCCTCAGTGGGATGGCTCTGTCCTGTTTAGAGCATCCTCTCCCTGCCTGACTCACCCTCCTGCCCAGAGGTTTGCCTTTGGGACTGCAGGGCATATGTACACATGCATGGGCATGGTGCTGATGGACACAGCCCCTGAGCTCAGCATCGGTAATGCATTTTATACACTGAAAGCTGCTATAAACTTTATTTATGACACAGCTGACATGTCTGAATTGGCTCCCAAATCCGCCACCAAGCATGTGACGACTGGTGAGCCTTCACTTAGCCCACTTTTCTCTCTGTCTGTTAATAATAGATGCTTCTTACAGCCTCAGCTTGACAGCTTTGATTTAAAAGTCATCTTAAACCAAAGAGACTAATGGATGGGTCTGAATGTGTGCCTTTTAAAGCACAAGACGTTGCTCCTAATTAACTGAATTCTGTCCTTTGATTGGAACAGGCTCTCCCCTCCTTGCATCATTAACTACCCACATTTGTGCCCAGAGCAAATCTCAGATGTGTTACCTGAACGCTCAGGAGGTAGCGAGAGCTACCTGGTTACATGGCGCATGCGTGTTTGGGGTTGTCTAGTGGGTGTGAGATGCCCAGAGAGATGGTTCGGTTCCATCTCTCCCCACTTGAGAGACCAGCGTTCTTCCATCCAGTCCACCATTCAGAGTGGCAAAGGAGCCTTCCCTGTTCCGCGCACGCCCACTCCTAGTCTGTAAATATGTGTGTGGTATGAGAGCGCCTCCATGGGCCGTCATCAGTGTGGTTTATGGGTCAGACTCTGCTCCTGCAGTTGCAGCACAGACCACGGTCCATTTTACTATGTCTGTCTCTGTGCTACTCCAATGGACAGTGCAGAGGGTGGGGCCCTGGAAGGACCAGAGCTGTGGGGAGAAGCCCCCTCCACCTCTGCCCTGGTCTCCAACCCCATTCCCTCTGGGAAGGTGGTGGGTGCTGACAGGGGAGAGAAAAGGGAGGAGGGGCCCCGCAGGGCACATGGAGAGGATGTGGCCACCACACTGGGGCATCCATGTGCACAGTCGGACAGAGCAGGCCCTGTGGGCTTCTGTACCCTTTAACTTGAGTCTATTTCTATTTCCATGAAATAGAAAGCACTCTTTGGGACATTCCTGATGGTCCAGTGGTTACGATTCCATGCTTCCACTTCAGTGGGGCTCGAGTTCAGTCCCTGGTCTGGGAGCTAAGATCCTGGATGCCACACAGCATGGGCAAAAGAAAAATAGAAAGTGTTCTGGAGGCAAGCAAACCTGATTCACAGCCTGGCTCCACCACTTTACCAGCTGAACCCTTAGACAGCACCTCAACCTCCTGGAGGTTCAGAGCCATTGGCTGCACGCTGGAGCTGTCAGTGCGGGCCTGCCCGAGGGTGGGGGAGACCGTGCGGAGGTCCACGCCACAGGGCCTGGCGTGATGCCTGCCACATGGCGGGTGCGCCATCCGTGTCCATTTCTTTCCTCCGTTTTCCCAGAAGCAAGTTGTTATGAACGTGCTGGTCCACATTAATGAACAGACTTACAGAAATTAACTGGTAGTTTTCTGTTTGCTTCGGTAACAAACTACCACAGACTTAGTGGCTTAAACTAAGTTATTTTATCTGAGAGTTATTTTATCTGACAGTTGTGGAGGTGTCAGAGGTCCGACAGGAGTGTTACAGGGCTAAAATCAAGGTGATGGCAGGCTGCATTTCTTTCTGGAGGGTCTAGGGCAGAATTTCTTGCCTTTTCCAACTTCCTTAGCTCATGGTCCCTTCCATCTTCAAAGTCAGCTTGACTGGTTGAGTCTCAAGTCCCATCACTCTGACACTACTCCCCGACCTCCATCTTTCACACGGGCCCTTGTGATTACACCTGGATAATCCAGAATAATCTTAAAGTCAACTGATTAGCAACCTTAATTCCATCTGCAACCCTAATCCTGCATAAAGTAACAAGGGGATTAGGACATGGAGGTGCACATCTTTAAGATGCCTTCATTCTAACATGTTAACTAAATGCAAACACATATTTTTACTTAATAGAAGATTACTAACTAATCTTTTTCAACAAGATCTGGAAGAGATGGGATAAATATTTAAATTAAGATGCAAATAATCTGAATCATATCTGTAATATCGTTAGTTTCATTGTACTTTTTTAAAACTAGATTTTCCTAAATAAAATCGTATCCTTTGCAGCCCTTTTGCACTAACCTTTAAATCACTAGTATAAGGTGCTTAGACATTCTTTGTCCCTGGGATATTGCTTATCAATCAACATTTCATGGCTTGCTGGAAAATACTGTCTGAACAATAAGCCACAGGATGAAAAGGAAAGCACAGGGCTGTTTACTTGCAAATGGTCTTTTACAAGGAGGTTTCTAATTACTTTTGCTTTTTCTCTTGAGCTGAGGAATTGAAGTGTTGGTAACAGAATCGTATGATGCAGCTTCATCCTGAGCATCCTTGGACCCTGTCACAGGGCAGGGATACCCACTCCCAAAATGTCCCTGGGGCCACAGCTGAAGAGAGCCCTGGATTTCGTGCACAGCCTGCATTGACGAGGGTTCCTCTGAGTATGTTTCAGACTCTGGTGCCCTTTTTTTTTTTCTTCAGTGGAAAGAGGTGTTTACTGATCTTTACTCTGATCTCAGTGAACTCATTTTCTTGTATATTTGTTCATCCTGTGTGTAACTTGGAGGAATCAGATTATTTTCCTCCTCCCCAAAAGGTGGCTCAGTGGTAAAAGAATCCACCTGCCAACACAGGAGATGCCTGTTCAAGCCCTAGGTCGGGAAGATCCCCTGGAAGAGGAAATGGCAATCCACTCCAATATTCTTACCTAGAGAATCCCATGGACAGAGGAGCCTGGTGGGATACACTCCCTGGGGTCTCAAAGAGTTGGACATGACCGAGCGACTGAGCACACAGGACAGGAAGCACAGATCAGATGTCCTAGAATTGTAGGGACTCTCAGAGAACAAAGAGTAGAAAAACCTATGAAAAGGGATAAAGATGGCCTCTAGACAACAAGTTCCTAATTTAATGGCAAAAACACTGTGGTATTTTCTAAGTCACCAGAACTGCACTTGACTTGTATTGTCAAATGCATGGCTCTGATGCTTGGAAAACAATGTTTCTGCCTTACCTGGGGTGTCTTCAGTGAAATGTGCTACTGACAGGTTTGAATCCTGGCTTCACCCCTGACTAACTATGAGACTTAAAGCAAGTTACTTCACCTCTCTGTGCTAGTTGGGGCTCTTTCTTTCTTGGCTGCTCTGGGCCTTTGCTGTTGCTCACGGGCTTTCTCTAGCTGCAGCAAGCAGGGGCTACTCTTCAGTTGCAGTATGCTGGCTTCTCATTGCAGTGGCTTCTCCTGTTGCAGAACACAGGCTCTAGAGCTCAAGGGTTCAGTAGTTGTGGCCCATGGGCTTAGTTGCTCTGTGTCATGTGGGATCTTCCCGGACCAGGAATCGAACCTGCGTCCCCTGCTTTGGCAAGCAGATTTTTAGCCACTGAACCACCAGGGAAGTCCCTGTGGGGCTCTTTCTTTAAGGTCCATTCCAAGCTTAGAATCCAGGATTCTGCGATTCTAACCCAGTGAAGCAGGGACCCCCAGATGCCTGAAGAACAAATCTGTTTTGGAGGCAGGAGAGAAGGAACCAGAGTAGGAGAGACCTTGATGACGAAGATGAAAAACCCAAGGTCACTCCTGGTTAACTAACACCCTGCTGACATGGCAGTTGTATCTCATTTAGTTTGGTCCCTTGAGGTTTACAAAGAGGGGAGAGAATTTGAGTCTCTTCCTCCATCACAGAGGAATATGCTCTCCAGTGAAGTGTGAGAGATAGTTACCCAGGGAGCTGGGGTGGCCTACGCAAGAAAGCAGGTCAACTCTCAGATTTGCAACTGACTGTGAGCTGGGGAAGTGTCATCTATTAATGTTGTCTCCTTCTCCATCCCACCAGGACCCTCTCCCTGCCCCCATACTCCTTGGTTCAGCAGCATTACTGGGGCCTTCCTCCTGCCAGGTATGAGGCCAGGTGCTGAAGACATGATGGTGGAGGGGGTGGCTATGGCCTTCCCATCCTAAGAGCATCAACATCCCAGAGGATTACAGCACCGGCTGAATGTTTGTGAGAGGCGCACGTGAAGGAGTCAGGAAGGGCTTCTAGAAGCAATGACTACTTTGATGGAGCCTGAAGCTTGAGTAGGAGTTAGCCAGACAAAGCGGAAGAGTCGCAGAAGAGAGGACTTTGCTGACAGGGAGAGCAGCTGGAGCAAAGGCCTGAGGGTGAGAACGTGCAGCACTTAGGGCTGCACATGGAGGGCTTTCAATCCATCCATCGGGGGAGATAGACTGAGCCCAGATTCCATTCTGAGCTCTGCACTATGTACTGAGTTGTTTGTGCTCAGTCGCTCGGTTGTGTCTGATTCTTTGCCACCCCATGGACTGTAGCCCACCAGGCTCCTCTGACTGTGGGATTTCCCAGGCAAGAATACTGGAGGGGGATGCCATTTCCTCCTCCAGGGCATCTTCCCAACCCAGGGACTGAACCCGAGTCTCCTGCATTGGCAGGCGGATTGTTTACCACTGAGACACTGGGCAAGCCCACTGAATTATTTACAGTAGTTGTAAAAAAATAAGCACAGGAGTCTCCACCCTCCAGGAGCTTTCATTCTAATGGGGAGATTAAATGGGTACAGTTAGAGTATGATGTGACAGGTGCAACAGGAAAGGCCAGCCCAAATGTTGAGTGGAAGGAGGCCAGGTAGGTAATAGACTCCTACCCACGTCTTGAGAATGCATGTTTCCAGCCTAATTTCAGGGGTGAGGTCAGGGAGATGTGTGTGGTGAATTCTTTGCAAGTGAGGGAGTTGTGGTGTTTCTGTTTCCCCAAGATGCCTAGGGTGTGTGTGTGTGTGTGTGTGTGCGCACGCACACGCATGCAAGAGAGAGAGCACCCTGCCTCTCTCATCCTCTGCTCACTCTGAGCTTTGCAGAGATGGGATGGTGAATGCTGCCTGGGCTCATTCACCTGGAGGGGTCCCTCAGACACCCACTCTCCATCTCTGTAGCACAACAGCTTCCCCAGGCAAGCAATTCATTTATTCATTTTCCCACTTCTTTTTAAGAATTTTTTTTAATATGGACCATTTTAGAAGTCTTTATTGAATTTGTTCCAATACTGCTTCTGTTTTATGTTTTGGTTTTTTGGCTGTGAGGCATGTGGGGTCTTAGCTCCTCAACCAGGGATTGAATCCTCACCCCCTGCATTAGAAGGCAAAGTCTTAACCACTGGACTGCCAGGGAAGCTCATTTTTCCTCTTTCTGCTGTGCGTTTACAGTTCTGGGTTTTAACGGGAGGACTCTCCAGCTCCCCTGTGAAGATGTATTGACCTCCCACCCCGACAGCCTGCCCGCCCACCTGGGAAGGGGCCCTTTGGACAAGTGCTTTCCCTGGTGCCCCTCTGCACCCATAACCCCTCATTCTATGGAGACTGCTGCTGCTGCTAAGTCGCTTCAGTCGTGTCCGACTCTGAGTGACCCCATAGACGGCAGCCCACCAGGCTCCCCCTTCCCTGGGATTCTCCAGGCAAGAACACTGGAGTGGGTTGCCATTTCCTTCTCCTGTGTGGAGACTAGGACCACTGAAAGTCACTCAGTCATGTCCAACTCTTTGCCCATGGAATTCTCCAGGCCAGAATACTGGAGTGGGTAGTCTTTCCCTTCTCCAGGGGATCTTCCCAACCCAGAGATCGAACCCAGGTCTCCCACATTGCAGGCGGATTCTTTACCAGCTGAGCCAAGGGAAGCCCAGAGAAAGGCTACGCACTCCGTGTACTCTGGCCTGGAGAATTCCATGGACTGTATAGTCCATGGGGTTGCAGAGTCAGACACAACTGAGCAACTTACACTTTCATGACCATTGAATGAGGGTGGAAGGGAGGTTGTTGCCCACCAGAAGGTAAAGCTTCTCAGACCATACAAACACTGCAAAGCCACCTTCATGGTTTATCCCAGGCTCCCCCCAGGGGGTTAGATTTGGGCCAAAGCTGGAAGGCTCTGCAGAGAAGATTTGTGTGCACACGCTGCTTCATCTTGACTGCTCCTCAGAGAGAACCACTTGTTACCCAATAGGGTAGAGGGCTCTACCTCCTTATGGGAAGGTTAGAGGGCAAATGTATTCTTATATTTAGCAAAAGAACATTAATTTGACTTTGAACCTCTTCTGTAATATTTTAAAAACATCTTTATTGAGATGATATTTTACATACCATAAAAACCACCCATTTAAAGTTACAACGCAGTGGGTTTTAGTATTCCTGTACGATTTTGATTTTGATGGTGCAACTCAGAAGGGGGTGGGGTGGCAGCTCTGAGTCAGCTCTGTTCTCTGCTTCATGCCTGGCGGGCCTGCAGGGGCCCCCTGGGCTTCCGCCCCCAGGTGTAGTGTTTTCTCCTTTTCCAAGAAGGCTTTTGTTTCCAAGTTCTTAGTTCTTCTTTCTCACCAGTCTTTTCTCTCTCATATGCTTGTTCTGTCTGTCTTCCCTCCCTGACTGTAATTCTATTTCTGAACAGAAACTATGTCCTGGCCTTTCTGTTGAATAATGGGTGTTTTGCAACCAACCAAGGCTGCCTGTGCTTTTTCTGAAATACATACTTGGGGGGCCAGAGCTTAAATATGTGACCTTGGTCTCGTTGCCTGTTTCTCCCCAATCTGAATTTCTCATATGTCCATTTTAATTGATCCAGATATGTGTACGCCTGGATTGGCTCTGGTTCCAAAGCTGTGTTGAAATTCTTTCTTTCAAGGTCATTTCTTCACTCCATACAACTTTCTGTTTTCCACTGTACTCCACTTTGTCAAGCACAGTTATTTTATCCAAATAAGAGAGCATGCCCCAGGGTCCCATGCTGGATAATATTTTCATTTTCTTATTTTAATTTCAATGAGAAGCTTTATTGACAAATATTGGAACTACTTTCCCAACCTTAATAGATGTGGCAAAATTGCCTGGTTTCCCCCTTTATCTAAAGAGCCTTTATTTTTGTATTCTTAGGTAGCCATGGACACTTACTCACACATTGCATTTGAAAGTTGTTTTCTAGGGCTTGTAAAGGCTGTAAGTTCAGCTTTGGTGGGACTCCTCACCTCCCTGCTTCTCTAGATCTCCTTTTGGAACAAGGTAGACAAAAATACAGGCTTCCCCAGGTGCCTCAGCAGTAAAGAATCTACCTGCCAATGCAGGAGACACAGGTTCAATCCCTGGGTCGGGAAAATCCCCTGGAGAAGGAAATGGCAACCCACTCCAGTATTCTTGCCTGGGGAATCATGGTCAGAGGAGCCTGGCGGGCTACAGTCCATGGGGTCGAAAGAGTCAGACCCAACTTAGTGACTAAACAGCAGCAGATGTTAATACATCAACAGCTACAGCTCCCCAGCATGTTCAGATGTGTCACTAGATCTCAGAGAATTATGCTTGTGATAGGCAAGGGTTTGTGACGTCAGAGTGCTGTGTCCAGGTGTCCCTGGCTCTCTGCATGAAATGTGTACCTGAGAGACTGCATGTCAGCTGCTAGCGAAGCCTGTCTCTTCGTGTCATGACTTTCCTTCCAGTGTGTGAAGCTTCCCATCCAGGGGCCCCCACTGGCTCTCTAGGCCTTCCCCGGTGCCCTCACCCCTCATCAGGCCCCTCTGGAGGCGGTTCTCTGGCCCCAGGTAAGAACACCCCACACAGTGTCCCCCTAGGCGGCCTCTGACTTTGTGACTGATCACAGATGTGATTAATCGCATCACACTGATGCCTAGAATCAGTGTTAAGCCTCTTATTCACCTTGAGCCATCAGCCATGCTGGTGGCTACAGGCATTTGTGATTTGTGAATAAAAGGAGTAGCACAGGGACTTCTCTGGTGGTCCAGTGGCTAAGATTCCTCACTCCCAATGCAGGGGGCCTGGGTTCAATCCCTGGTTAGGCAACTAAGACCTGGCACAGCCTCATAAATAAATATGTTTTTAAAAATAATAAATATATTTTTTAAAGGAGCAGCACACTGTGGGACAATCCCTTGACTTTGTCACAGGGTGCTTTGTTTTGCCAAAAGGAGAATGTATTTATTGCTTTCAATCAGATTTAAAACAATACATGTCTAGAAAACAGTATAATAAAACCAAACTGTATACAACAAGAGAAAGCCTCCCTGATTCCACCTCCCTTCCCAGAGCATATACTCCTTTATGATTTCTGGTTTGCACATATGCCTATCTGCGCTATTTTCTTATTTATAAACATTCTGTGCGTGCACATTTCCACAACGGCTCTTTCCGCTTGGTGATAAGGAGGGAGTGCTCTCTATGCCAGTGTGTCTGTTTCTCCCCTGTCCGTCCTCCTCACACAGGGGTCAGCTTCACACAGGGTGCCCTGGGACACGGTTTTGGCCTGGTGTCCAGGCGTCACGGGATCCGGGAATGATCTCACTGGGCACACCATCTGCCCTGCCTGGCCAGAGGCTGCCTTGGGACGGCCAAGGGGGCACCACGTGCTGTTGGATCCAAAGTGGGGTGGGGCTCTGAGCCCTGAGATGCTGTTTAGTCTGAAAATGCAAACAGGACACAGAAAGGTTGGGCTCAGATAATAGGCGATAAGGTTGTCATGATAATAACCACGGCTGGCACTTCGATCACGTTTACTGTTAGCTGGTGATGGTTCTAAGCGCTTGATATAAATCAGCTCGGTTAATCCCCACATTTTATAGATGAGGCAGAGGAGGCTCTGAGAGGTTGAGTGACTTACCCAAGGTCACCCAGCTGGGAACCCAGACAGCCTGGCCCCAGTGTGTGTGCACTCCCTGCCCCGACACTGCCCTGTCATTAAGTCCGGCCCTGATGCCATGTGGGCACCTCTGTCAAGGAGTGATTTCAGGGACAGTGTTCTTGACTTGGTGGCATATCTTACATGTGTTCAGAGGACACTGTTTATTTTCCGTCTTTCAAGCCGTGCTGAGTTCAGGTTGCTCATTACTGAGGGACAGTGCTGATTAGAGACAGTCTCCGCCATCCCTCTGTGCCCCGAGTTCTTCAGGGTGTGTCCTCAGACTCAAAAAATAGAAATGAAAACATCCTCAGAATGATCGCCTTCCCATCCTCACTTCCTTACCCCTCCATTTCTTCCCTGTTGTTCCACCTAATGAAATGTTTTGGCAAAAAGAGCCAGTTTCTAGTCATTCCAGATGGCCTGTCAAAGCCCCGCCTCCCTCGCTGCCGAGCCTGGTGCGGATGGTTCGTCTCTCCCTGCATCACCTCCCCAGCATCACCTCCCGCATCATCTCCTTGGCACCACCTCCCCACCATCTCCCTTGTCTTCTCGTGCTCCAGGCGCCAGCGCTGGGAGGGGCAGGGAGCGGAGACTCCCCAGTTCTTCCCTAACACCTTCATTCCATTACCTCTGAGACCCTCTGAGACCCTCAGTCTCCTCCTCTCCCGGGGCTGACCCAGAGCTGCCTCTCACACCTTCATGCTGTTCCTCTTCCTCCTTCAGGGCAGAAGCACAAAGGCTCTTGTATTGACCCCAGTTTTTATCCCTTCAGGTTGGGCCTTCACTTCCCCAACCTCAGATATCTTCCCCTTGCTCAAAACCCACATGTCATGAAAATGGTACCAAACATCAGTGTAGGTGCATCACGGTTCAGATGCTCTCACATGCATTTTTCCCGTGACCCTCACAGCCATCCTGTGACACAGGTGCCCTCATGCCCAGGTTACAAATGAAGAATCTGTGGTTCAGAGAGGTCAAGTGACTGGCCCAGCATCGACCAGCCAGAGAGTGGTCCCTATTATGCCTTGAACCCAGTGCTTTGGACTCCACACCACGTGTCCTTTCTACCCACATCCATCTGAACCGGGAGCAAGGGTCCAATTCCTCAAGGGAAGATATGGAGCCAGTGCCTACATCTTGGGACTTCCCAGGTGGCTCAGTGGTAAAGACTCTGCCTGCCAAGGCAGGAGACTCGTGTTCGATCCCTAGGTCGAGAAGATCCCCTGGAGGAGGAAATGGCAACTCACTCCAGTATTCTTGCCTGGAAATCCCATGGACAGAGAAGCGTGACAGGCTACAGTCCACAGGGTCGCAGAGTTGGACACGACTTAGCAATTGAGCATGCACATGCACGCCCACACCTTGGTTAGAGCCCAAAGCAAGGGCTCAAGGAGTCCAGCGATTCATGCAGCTGACGAGCTGGACTCGGTGCATTCCTTGAGGGGAGTTAGGGCTGAGCGGCCTCTAAAGGGGTCGCTGCAGGATCATGAGACCCGTTTCATGGGAGAGCCCCAGGGCCAAGGGGAAGCGAAGCCAGGGACCCTCCAAGCTCACCTTGGGTGCCAGATGGAGGGTGCCTCCCCAGCCCCTGCTGTGAGGGGGAGGCCATGCAGTGCTCTCAAAGGGCCTTGAGAGGAGGCAGCCTAAGTGCTATTCATCAGTCCCAAGAATGGCTGATGAGGGGCAGGTGCTTCTGAGAACCCATAATGCTCTTTGGCAAATGGCCCGAGGTGCCTCTGAGAGGCCTCCTAGCTCCTGATGTGCCGCTGAGGCAAGATCCTGACCTCAGGGGTCCATTCATCATCGGATACAGCCGTGTCCTCACGTGTGTGACATCTCTCCACCCAGCGTTCTTTCCCAGCGACTTCCCATCCCTAAGCTGAGCTTCCCAGCAAATCACTGCACGCCAGACTCTGTCCCCAACTCTAGCATGACCTGTAAGTCCACTTGGGCCTCTCTGTGCCTCAGTTTCCCTGGTTTCAAAATGGGGCTAAGATGACCCATGTATGTGACAGAGGTGTGGTTAGAATGGCTCCTCTTTCTTCACAGCTTTGGAGTGGGGCTTCGTGATTTATGGGTAAAGGTGTCCAAAGACCCACCCTGTGTCAGACTGGAGGCTGAGACTGCAGATTCAAAGCCATGACGTGCCCTCCCTCAGCCTGGGCTACTGAGCATCAGTATATAAAATGGGGAAAATAAGATAATAATATACTCTCCCTTCATTAGTGTTGTGAGCACTAATGGGATATAATATGTGTTAACAGTATCCCTTTAATAAATGGGAAGATTATGGGTGGCTAAAAAAAGATGGGGGGATTTCAAAGGCCCCCCCACCCCAGCACTTTTTAAGTGTAATCTTCTGTTGGGTCATGAACCACTTGCTGCCTGTCAGAGCTGGAAGGCAGAGATATAACAGCAAAGCTAGAAATTGTATTCATTGGAGATCAATCAGAAATTAAGATAAAGCTTATTAATATCAGCATATTTATTAAGCAAATAAAGTAGGCTACAGAACTACTGGTAAAATATGGTCTCATTTAGGGAAAATTCTATGTTTATATAGGAGAGGTGTTTGCAAGGAAGCTCCCTAGAATGTTAACAGTGGTTATTTTGCTTTCCTTTTTTCATGTTTTTGTATTTGACTTTTTAATAATGACTATGAATCACTCTGGGGTTTCCTGGTGGCTCAGTGGTAAAGAATCTGCCTGCAGTGCAGGAGACATAGGAGCCATGGGTTCGATCCCTGGGTTGGGAAGATCCCCTGGAGGAGAGCATGGCAACCCACTCCAGTATTCTTGCCTGGAGGATCTCATGGACAAAGGAGCCTGGTGGGCTACAGTCCATGGGGTCTCAAAGAGTCAGACATGACTGAAGGGCTTGAGCACAGCATGGCATGAATCACTTTTATAAAACAAATTCTCTCCTCTCTCTCTCTCAATTAAGGGTGGCTTGCCCAAGGAGGGAGGGAAGTAATTTTTTTGCTCTGATTTTCTTGGCTTTGACATCAGAAGAGATTCCTTTTTATCCATTTGGTGCTCTGAGTTCAGGGGATTCATCTCGAAATGAAAGTGGTGACCAGGGCCGCTGGCAGCCCCTGAATGGGACAGGTGCAGAGGCCACCTCCACGTGTGGCAGCGGTGTCCTCACTGAAGGCTAACTGATCAGTAATTTATCAGAAAGGGGCTTGGAGGGAAAACTACTGCAGTTCTGAAAACAAAGGCCACCCAAGCATGCTGTATCACCCTAATAGACGCTACAGCACTGTTTAGCTACACCAGCAGTTACAAAGGAGTTGAAAAAAAGAAAACAGAAACCTTGAGCTTAAGACCAGAATTGTCCTCTCCAACACAATCTGTGGATTTTCTGAGTGGTGGACATGAGCCAGCTGACATCAGCCATGACACATCGTGTGTGCACGGCAGCACCACCCCCCAGAAAGCAGCTTCATTCATGCTTTCGTACAATCGTTGATTGTTCTCTTTGGATTGAGGCCCGGGATTATTCCAGTTTCTTCTCACCAACCTAAGTCTTTCCTCTCTCTGGAAGCCTAAGTCTTGCCTCTCCTTCATCTTCTCTCCACTTAATTTGGCGATTCTGCTTGAAATCCAGGAATTATCATTATCGGTGGTATTGGTCAGATTTGGTTCTAGAAGCTTCTCTGGTACCCTGTGAAGGGACGTGAGCACAGCTCACACTTTAGAGTTCCTTTGAGGTTTGCCAGGCTGTGTTCCCTCCGGCAAGTCTTCTGAGAACTTCCCTGTGCTGCGGGGGCGCTGGATGCCACCTGTCTGCCGGGGGCGTGAGAGGAGGGGAGCAACCCAGAGACGCCGCTCCCAGTTGGGACCAGCTGTCAGGGAAGAGCATCTGAAGCATCAGAGCTGCCACGAGCCAGCCCGGTGTTTACTTGAACCCCAGAGACTCTTCTCTTTCTTTCATGCAGTTGGCTTCCCACTTCCTAAGCAGAGGGATTTCCTGCCGACCTGGAGCCCAGACTTCACCTCTCCCAAGGGGACTACTATGCCTGCCCTTCACTCATCTTAAATGTAAATATCTTAAAGTAAAACAATTGGACCGTAAGCATTAAAGAATAAAGTGTAGTGGGTTACTGGGTAGTCCAGTGGCTAAGACTCTGCACTCCCAATGCAGAGGGCTTGGGTTCAATCCCTGGTCAGGGAACTAGATCCCATTTGCTGCAACTGAAGATCCCATGTGCTGCTACCAAGATGCAGCATGGCCAAATAAATATTTTTTAAAAAATAGAATGTAAATAAAAGAGAAAGTTTTCAAAAGAAAAGCTTTTGCTCAGTTGAGCAGATCCTGATGTTGCTAAAATGGGTTATCTCTGTCACTGCCTGATTGAATCACTGTTGTCAGTTGGCTTCACAAGGTCTTCTGGGGCCAGGCTGCTTGGCACCAGAGCCGTGACCCCATTACACGTCTGCCGTGTAACCTTGGCCCAGTTACTCAACCTCTCTGTGCCTCGGTTTACCCCACCTGTAGAAGTAGACGTAATAATAGAGGCAGTTGTGTGAACTAAATGAGCCAATACTTGAAAATGCTTGAAACAGGGCTCCTGTCGTTATGAGGAATCCTGTTTTCCACCAGAACACGCAGCAGATTCATGAAGGGGCAGAAAAGGGACCAGAGCAAAGGAAAGAGGGGACACAGAGGCTAAAAATAACCTTGGAGAAACAAGTTCATTTTAAGGTTATTTTTAGATTTCTCCCTACTTGATCTTCCACTATCGGAGAGCTCCATTCAGGGTGTTTGTTTTTTATAACAGCTTTACCGAGATATGTCACATGCCATAAAATCCACCCTTTGAAGTGCATAATTCAGCGATTCCTGTATAGTCCCAAAGTTGTCCAATATCACTACTCTGGAATTCCAGTTGAGTTTTTTATCTGAGGGGTCTAAGGGCGATCGTCCTTTTTTTGGATGGCGCTACCGGACCTGGTGGCAGTGATTCCGCTGAGTCACGCCGGCGGCGGCCGGGAGCCTGCGGTGCTGCCTCCCGGAGAAGCTGGGCTGCCGGCTGGGCTGCAGCAAGCGGGCACCGCGGCCCTGACACGTGCTGCCCCCTAGTGAGGGCTGCAGCCACGCCGGACACAGCCCACCTGGCACCTCCAGGGAGGGGGACTCTTGGGAACGAAAAAAAGCTCCTCCTAGGTGTGGACTGCAAGGACAGTGCACCCTGCATGGAGCCCAGTGAGCCAGGGTACGGGACCAGCCCCTGACACAGGCTTTTTTCTTCCCTCCTTGAGTCTTAATTTCATCCAGCCAGGACAAGATCATTTCCATGGGTAAGCAGAGGAGAAAAGGGCTGTTTTTAAACTCTTTGTTGGGAAGGCAATAATATGATACAGTATCTAAGAGATGGGTTTAGCATCAGAAGATCAGAGTTCAAATCCTATCCTACTCTGCCTCTTATTAGCTGTGTGACCCTCCGCAGGTTCCTGAACCTCTCTGAGCCTGTTTCCTCATCAGAAAGTGGGGAGAACAATTCCTCTTGTGGGACTGTTGTATTACAGAGATTCCATTTCTCTCTCTCCCCTGTTTCCTCCCTTCCTCTGAAGCCTCTGCGACTGGCTTAGAGTCGCAGACTCGAATAAACAGATGTGTTCATATTCCAAAGCCAGCAACGGTGTCCCCTGTTGCCCTGGCTCACTTGAGGAGCTTTCTAGAATCAGAATGCATTGCTGTGGGTAAGACGATTAGAAGGAATGGGAAGAATGGCAGTAGGCATAGGAAGGCTATTTGGTCTTCATCTCCTTCAGGGAGATACGCCCCCAGGTCAGCTGAAACCCGCAGACCCCTGGGAGACCTGGGTAGGAGCAAAGGCCTGGGACCGAAAACAGAGAGAGGCGTCTGAACTGCCAGAAATCTATATTCCAGAGGGAAGTCAAGTCCCAGGCTTCCCTGGTGTTCTCAGGCAAGTCACTTAGGCTCTTGGGGCCCTTTACCTGGCTGGGGTTTGCATCCTGCCCATCTCACAGGTTTGTGGTGAGCCTAAATGTTCTGTCATGGGAAAGTGTCCAGGAAAATGGCAGGTGTACTTCAAATAGTGAGCAGGGTCCCCTGGTGATGCTTCAGGGGAAGCATCTGAGCTGGGCTCACCTCTGAGCTGGGCTGGGTGCCTGGGGTTCCCTCATCTGCTTCTGGATGCCTCAGAGGGTGGCCTGGAATGATCAAAAACAAAGCTGCCTCTGCAGCTAAGCAGAGCTCAGCACGCAGAGCACATGAACTCTACCAAGTGGAAAATTTATCCATCTTGCAGCCTGGGAAAGCTCTGTTCCTCGGGAGCAAAAGGGACCCGAGGTCTCACCTGCACATCCCTGTGCCCTTGAGAGTTGAGGGGCCAGGGGAAGCCTTGGCAAAATGAGGAAGAAGTTGAAGTTTATTTGAGGGTCCTTGTCATCCCCTCTTCCACCATCCCACCCCTTCCTGTCCTCACCTTTCCTCTCCTCCACCCCGGTTTTACCATTATCAGACAAATGTCACAGTAAAAAAAGCTCTATATTATCTTGTTTCCAAACTTAAAAGACTGTGGGTGATCATCATTGGACACATGGATAAGCAAAATGTGGTGCATTCATACAATGAAATATCATTCGAGGAATGAAGTCCTGACTCATGCTACAACGCGAGTGAATCCTGAAGACATTACACTAAGCGAAGGA
The DNA here is from genome assembly GCF_000754665.1 of Bison bison bison. Lineage (NCBI taxonomy): Eukaryota > Metazoa > Chordata > Mammalia > Artiodactyla > Bovidae > Bison > Bison bison. The sequence goes on along the minus strand of NW_011491618.1, from coordinate 387,033 downwards.
AGCAAGACACAAAAGCCCAAATATTAGATGATTCCATTTATGTGTAATCTCCAAAACTGATAAATCCACAGAGACAAAGTAGATTAGTGGTTGGCGGGCATAGGGGGAGGAAGAGGATGAGGAAGTGCTTAATGGACACAGGGTTTCTTTCTGGGGTGATGAAAGTGTTTCAGAATGAGATAGAGGTGATGGTTGTTCACTTTAAAGTGATGACTTGTGCAGACTTCCATGATGGTCCAGTGGTTAAGACTCCAAGCTTCTACTGGAGCAGGGTGCAGGTTCAATCCCTGGTCAGGGAACTAAGATCCACATGCTGTAAAGTGCGGCCACAAAGAAAAAAAAAGTAAAAATGACTTGTGTGTTGTGTGGATTTTACTTCAATCAGAAAAAAAAGACTGAGTTGGAGTTTTCCTGGTGGCTCAGTAGTAAAGAATTCACCTGCTGATGCAGGAGACACGAATTGGATTGTTCCAAAGAGCAACTAAGCCCATGTGCCATAATTATTGAGCCTGTGCTCTAGAGCCCGTGACCCACAACTGCTGAAGCCTGCCTGCCCTAGAGCCTGTCCTCCCCAACAGAAGCACCCACAGTGAGAAGCCTGTGCACCGCAAGTAGAGAGTAACTCCTGCTCACTGCCTCTAGAGAGAAGTCCACACAGCAATGAAGACCCAGCACAGCCAAAATAATTAATTATTTTTAAAAAGCAAGCACTGTGCCTCATTCACAGGAAGAGCTCAACAGATAGGTGATTTAAAAAAAAAAGCTCAACCTAAAAGTCACCCTGCTTATTTAACTTATATGCAGAGTACATGATGAGAAACGCTGGGCTGGAAGAAGCACAAGCTGGAATCAAGATTGCCAGGAGAAATATC
>NW_011491618.1:366886-386061 GCF_000754665.1 Bison bison bison | reverse complement strand
GAGAAGGGGACGACAGAGGATGAGATGGCTGGATGGCATCATTGACTCGATGGACATGAGTCTCAGTAAACTCCGGGAGTTGGTGATGGACAGGGAGGCCTGGCGTGCTGCGATTCATGGGGTTGCAAAGAGTCGGACACGACTGAGCGACTGATCTGATCTGATCTGATCTGATGCAGATGACACCACCCTTATGGCAGAAAGTGAAGAAGAGCTAAAGAGTCTCTTGAGGAAAGTGAAAGAGGAGAGTGAAAAAGTTGACTTAAAGCGCAACATTCAGAAAACTAAGATCATGGCATCCAGTCCCATTACTTCATGGCAAATAGATGGGGAAACAGTGGAAACAGTGGCTGACTTCATTTTTCTGGGCTCCAAAATCACTGCAGATGGTTACTGCAGCCATGAAATTAAAAGATGCTTACTCCTTGGAAGGAAAGTTATGACCAACCTAGACAGCATATTAAAAAGCAGAGACATTACTTTGCCAACAAAGGTCCATCTAGTCAAGACTATGGTTTTTCCAGTGGTCATGTATGGATGTGAGAGTTGGACTATAAAGAAAGCTGAGTGCCGAAAAATTGATGCTTTTGAACTGTGGTGTTGGAGAAGACTCTTGAGAGTCCCTTGGACTGCAAGGAGATCCAACCAGTCCATCCTAAAGGAGATCAGTCCTGAGTGTTCATTGGAAAGACTATGTTGAAGCTGAAACTCCAATACTTTGGCCGCCTGATGCGGAGAGCTGACTCATTTGAAAAGACCCTGATGCTGGAAAAGATTGAGGGCAGGAGGAGAGGGAGACGACAGAGGATGAGATGGTTGGATGGCATCACCAACTTGATGGACATGGGTTTGGGTAAACTCTGGGAGTTGGTGATGGACAGGGAGGCCTGGCGTGCTGCGGTTCATAGGGTCGCAAAGAGTCAGACATGACTGAGCGACTGAACTGAACTGAACTGAAAAGTTGAGAATTGTTTTTTTTAAAAAAAGACTGGCCTGCAGCAGTCATATTTGATTCAGGGGGTTCCTACATCCCTTTGCCTTCGGCCCCTTCCCCTCTCCTGTCTTCGCCTTTAGCCTCTCATCACCTGCTCTGTCCCCTTTGTTCCTCTGTCTCCCCCCTCAGCCCTGCAGACACTCTTCTGCCTTTTCCGGACCTCTCCAACTGCCCCCCAAGCCCCCATTGGGTCTGGTGAGGGGGGTGATCCTGTAGGACCAGACACCATGAACAGCTCAACAAGCCCCTTCCCCATCACGGGACTCAATTTACCAGCTACAAAATGACACGGAGAGACTCCAGGACCGTCTGGGTCTTGCTCTCTCTTGTCAGGTGGCTGTGCTTTTCCAAGGGGCCCTAAAAAGGGGGCCTATTTTCATTTCCTGGTTTAGCTCAACTTTGGTGCCGCCACTCTGAAATTTCTTCCTTACCTTCCACCCCAGCACCTCTGGATCACTGCCTGGGAAAACAGAACGGAGGAGATCAGAGAGATTGAGAAAGAGATTGGTTGATTTAGAAGAATAAGAAAGCAGAGCGCGGCCTTAGGACAGCAGCTCTTGGCGTGTTTCCTTTCCTGTCTGCGCGCCTCTCAGATTATAGGGATCTGTGAGGGGGCAGTGACCACAGCTCTTCTGGGTTGTGTACCCACCTAGGGTTATGCTTATTTTTGTCTTTCCAGTCTGCTGTCTTTGACGTACAGCTGTACCATTTGTCAGCTGGTTTATGTGTTCTTTGCCCACTTCTCCCAGAGAAGTCATTCTGCCCTTGGATCTCACAGAGGACGACGCCAGGCATCAGTGACGGTGGGAAAGGAGGGAGGCAGGGCTGGGTGTACAGACCCTCCGCTGGGATGACAGGGCCCCCCGCCCCTCAGCCAGGCCTGGGCTAGAGACCCCTGCTGTCCTGTGACCAACCCTCCCAGGGCTCCCGAGACAGAGGACACAGACCTAATCTATCCACTTAGAATAAAATGTCAGAGCAGGAAAGGAGCTCGGGGTCACTGGGTGACATGCAGGGGGCTGGGAGGAGTGACTAGGTCACAGCTTCGGGGTGTGAGCCCTGGACAGGTGCTGCTTCCACACCCCAGACCTGTGCGGCTACGATGGGAAACGAGGCCTGATGGTCCTGGCTGGAAGAGCCGGCAGTGGGGTTGCTGAGTGCTCCGTCAGGACACAGGCTTTGAACCCTGGCATTGCCTCTTCCCGGCTGTGTGACCTTGGGTGGGTTCCCTCCCAGATTCCTCATCTGTTCACAAGTGACCCAGACAGGTCCCACCTGATGAGGCTTGCCTTCTCATACTCAGTGTCTGTCTGGAGACTCAGAAGAGCTACTTCATTTTACTTTCAGAGAACATCCTCCTCTGGGTTCTATTTTCTGCTTATGTTGAGTAGCCTCTCACAGATGCTCTAGAACTCTGACTCGTCTTTATTTTCCATTGTGCTGGGTGTTCGCTGCGGCACGCGGGCTTCTCTAGCTGTGGCGCGTGGGCTTTGTTGCCCTGAGGCATGTGGGATCTCAGTTTCTAGTGCAAGTGGAAGCGTTAGTTGCTCAGCAGTGTCTGACTCTCTGGGACCCCATGGACTGTAGCCCACTACAGGCTCCTCTGGTCCAGGGAATTCTCCAGACGAGAATACGGGAGCAAGGACTTCCCTGGTGGTCCAGTGGCTAAGACTCCAAGCTCGCAATGCAGGATACCTGGGTTCAATCCCTGGTCAGGGAAGTAGATCCCATATGCTGCAACTAAGACCAGGTACAGCCAAATAAATAAATAAAAAAGAATACTGGAGTGGGCTGCCATTCCCTTCTCAAGGGGATCTTCCCAACCCAGGGACTAAACCAATCAAACCCACGTCCCCTGCATTGGAAGGCAGATTCTTTATCCCGGACCACCAGGGAAGTCCCCTGGACTTGTCTTTCTTAATATGACCTGTTGGTACCAAAGCATTCGCAAGGAGCAAGTGGCCCAGCCCAGATGAGTTGGAGAGAGAGCTCTGGTGGCCTCACTGAATCAGGAGGTCCATGAACCTAAGGCCATTTGCTGTCCTGGAGTTGGCAGGAGGGGCAGGGGTGGGGTGCCTCCCTGTTTAGAGAGGTCTTCCCATGCATTCCACTTTTTATCCCAAAGGAAAATATTGGCACTTGAGATTCATGGTTTATTTTGCATATAATAGTAGCCAGTGTTTTTAAGGATGATTTAATTTCTCCTTGTAATTCCTTCAGCTTCTTTTTAGTGTCTCTGACTTTCTCCAGCCTTGCTGGGTGGTGCTGGTGGTAGGGAAGTGGGGGATCATTGGAACCAGAGTAGTGAGACCCACTCACTGCCTTGTCATCTGCTCCATGGAGCTGAGGCAGCCTGACTCATAACACGGGCTTATACCACAGATGCTGCCCCCAGTCCCCAGAACAGAACGGCACTGCCTCAAGCCCCAGAATGATCCTTAGTTCTCCTGCTCCTGCCCTGAAACCTCTGGAAGCAGCTGAAGAAAACCCAATGTCAGGGGGCTTCCCTGGCGGTCCGGTGATTAAGAATCTGCCTACCAATGCAAGGGACACCAATTGGAAGATCCGTGGTCTGGGAAGATCCCGCATGCCACAGGGCAACTAAGCCCATGTGCCACAACTACTGAGTCCACACTCTGTTGCCCATGAGCTGCAACTACTGAGCCTGTGTGCTGCCCCACTGAACCCCCATGCCCCAGAGCCTGTGCTGCACAACAGAAGAAGCCACTGCAGTGAGAGCCCTTGAGCTTCAACTAGAGAATAGCCCGCACTTGCCGCAACTAGAAAAAGCCCACTCCTATCAACAAAGACCCCGTGCAGCCAAAAATAAAAAATTAATCTAAGAAACAATACTATGTATAAAAACAAAAAACCAAAAACAACATCACTGCAAAAATTCACACAGAAAATAGGAGGAGACCAAAATGTACAATGTTAAAAAAACTTCACTACAGATATATATATTGAGAAAGAGGAGAATAAGTGCTGGAAAAGCCAGAAGCAGGAGTCCATAAACTATGGTCCGCAGGCCAGGTCTGATGTTAGCTAAGGATGGCGTTTACATTTTCAAGGAAAATATTTTGTGACACATGATATTTTATGCAACTCAAATTTCAGTGTCCGGAAATAAACTTTGAGACACAGCCATGCTCATTCATTTATACATCTATTACCAATGTCTACTTCCCTGCTGCAGAGGTGGGTAGTTCTAACAGAAGACACGGCCCACAAACTTAAAATATTTACTATCTGGTCCTTTGCAGAAACAAATTGATGACTCTTAACCTCAAACTAAAGTGGAATACTGTTCTATTGTAGATCCATTTGTTTCAAATCCATAGTGAAAGTTCTCAGTCATGTCCAATCCACCAGGCTCCTCTGTCCATGGAATTTTCCATGTAAAGGATACTAGATTGATTGATTTGATTGAAGTCGCTCAGTCGTGTCCTACTCTTTGCGACCCCATGGACTGTAGCCTACCAGGCTCCTCTGTCCATAGGATTTTCCAGGCAATAGTACTAGAGTGGATTGCCATTTCCTTCTCCAGCAGATCTTCCTGACCCAGGGATCGAACCTGGGTCTCCCGCATTGTAGACAGACGCTTTACCATCTGAGCCACGAGTGGGGTGCCATTTCCTACTCTAAGGCATCTTCCTGACCCAGGGGTCAAACCTGCGTCTCTTGTGTCTCCTGCATTAGCAGGCAGATTCTTTATCCCTAGCACCACCCTTCAAATCCCATAACAATTTCAAATTATAGGGACTTCCATGGTGGCCCAATGGTTAGGACTCTGCACTTCCATTGCAAGGGGCAGGGGTTCAATCCCTGGTCAGGGAACTAAGATCTTGCATCATATGCAGCGAGGCCAAAAGATATTTTAAAATAAATAAACAGAAATAAAACTTGAATACTTAAAAAATTTTAATGGAAATCAATAGTGAGAGCAGAATCTATTTTCTAGAACTTATTAAATCAAATCAATCACCAGTTAGTAAAATGAGGTGTGGGGGATTCTTTTGAGCAGTGATATTTTACAGACAGAACCCACTCTTGTTGACCAGCTGTTTTAGCTCCTGATGTTGTTCCCTCTGACTGTGTTACCCCCTCCCTCTTTCCCAGCCATCCAAGCCCCCATCTCTAGTGTAATTCTGGACTCTGATCTCTCTCTCTCTGACCCCAACCCAATTTTGAAACCCAGTCTAATGTTGTCTAAAATACACTTCTTGGATCTATCCCTTCCTTTCCATGCCCTCTGCCTACACTTCGGTTCCAGCCTCTTTGCTGTTTGCTTGGACCAGTGAGGTCACCTCCCTGCCAACAGTCCTTTCTTACCTGTCCAGTTGGCCCTGCCAACCACTGCCCAAGTGACCTTAGAGAGCCTCTTTGATGCTTCCCTGCTCATGCCCGTGAACAAAGTCCACACTGGCCACTTTGCCCACCTCCAGACTCATCCGAGTGAAAAGCAGCCACCACATCACATGTGTCATCCCATCCGTTGTGCAGATGGGCAGGGAAGGGACCAGGGCAGCCCTCTGAGCTGGACATAAGCCAGGGGGGTGGGAATCACCTTGGAAAATAGAGTGGAAGCCCAAAGGGAAAGTGGTTCACTCTGCACAAACACTGCTTCGACTTTCACTGATGCCGAGTTTGCCTGTTAAGTACCATCTCGATACCTTTGAGGTCACTGGGGTCTACTTGGAGTTCATGCTTATGATCAGACCTGTGTTGATTCTAGCTGCCACCTGGTACATTTTGCCGTCCTCACTTTGTGCAGAGGAATGAGCTGACAGATGGGGACACGAGTACTTGGGCGGTGGGGAAGCTCAGCAGGAGGGCTGGGGTGGCAACACTGAATAATCAGAAGACAGCGTTCATCAGTGAGCCCATCGTTTCAGGCATAACTAGAGTATGGGCTTTGGGACTTAGTGATGTGCAGAGAGTGGTGAGCTACTGCGTGTGTGGGTCCCTAGCTCCTCATACTTCCCAGGCTTTGTGGGAAGAGCGGCTTTCTCCAAAATCCATGGTGTTTTTTTAAGTTTGTCTTTTTTTTTCCAATGTGGACCATTTTAAAAAATTTATTTGTAATTGGAATGTAATTGTTTTATAATATTGTATTGGTTTCTGCTATACAACATGAATCAGCTTTAAGTATACATATTGATGTGGACCATTTTTAAAGTCTTTATTGAATTTATTACAATATTCCTTCTTATTTTATGTGTTTTGGTTTTTGGGCTTCGAGACATGTAGGACCTTATTTCCCTGACCAGGGATCGAACACACATGCTCTGCATTGGAATGAGAAGCTTTTAACCACTAGACTACCGGGGAAGTCCCCAAAACCCATGATTTTAAAATATGAGCAACCATCTCTTATGTCTCCTGTTTACTGGCAGGCGGGTTCTTTACCACTAGCGCCCCCTGGAGTATTCACTAAAACTAGCTGCAGGTTGAACAGGGTGACCTGATTTGGTGGGCCTGGCTCACCTGGGCCAGGGGAAGCATCTCCAGCCAGTTTGGGAGGCCTTGTGCTTCTGGGCTGTCGTCACTGTTCCCAGGTGGGGCTCCTGGTGAGTCAGCAGACGAGGTGACTCATGGATCAGTCTCAGGGACTAGCAGTTGGCAGTGACCAGGCAAGTTCCGAGACAGACTTCATTAGGAGGCGGTAAAGAAGGTGTTGCTTCCTAGGGTTGGGTGGGAAGCAGTCATTGACTTCTTGGGTAATGAAATTTGTTCCTCTTAGCACAGGGGTTCTTATGTTTGGGGGCTTCCTAAGGAAAACAGACCATCAGCATATCTCAGGGTAGAGAATATCACCACCAAATCCTAAGCCTTGGGATCTTCCCAGGATAACATCTTGCTCGTCCTTGGGGGGATATCAAAGGCTTGGAGATATTCAGCTTCAGGAGCCTCCTCCAAGAGCTCCTTGAGGGTCAGGGACCTCAGTCAGAATGAAAAGGGACCCCTTCTCTATAGGCTGCTACTGCTGCTGAGTCGCTTCAGTCATGTCTGACTCTGTGTGACCCCATAGATGGCAGCCCACCAGGCTCCACCGTCCCTGGGATTCTCCAGGCAAGAGCACTGGAGTGGGTTGCCATTTCCTTCTCCAATGCATGAAAGTGAAAAGTGAAAGTGAAGTTGCTCAATCCTGTCCGACTCTTAGTGACCCCATGGACTGTAGCCCACCAGGCTCCTCCACCCATGAGATTTTCCAGGCAAGAGTACTGGAGTGGGGTGCCATTGCCTAGTGGCTAACAAAGTGGGGCCAGGCCTCCCACCCTCTGCCTACACCCAGAAGAGGTCTCACTGACCTCATTCTTAGAACCCTCCTAAGCCATCCCAAGGGCTTCCCTGGTGGCTCAGACAGTAAAGCATCTGCCTGCAGTGCAGGATACCCGGGTTCGATCCCTGGGTCTGGAGAAGGAAAGGAAATGGCAACCCACTCCAGTATTCTTGCCTGGAAAATCCCATGGATGGAGCCTGGTAGGTTACAGTCCATGGGGTTGCAAAGAGTCGGACACGACTGAGTGACTTCACTTCACTTCAAGTCATCCCAGCTTCTTATCCTACATAATGGAGAGAGAAGGGAGCTCAGACACCCACACCAGCATGTCCTGCCTAGAAGGGAGAGAAATGGAGCTGGGTGTGCATATGCCAGTGGCCATCTGGTATAAGCACAGTGTCAGAAGCCTGGCTGTCCCCTCCACCCACGTCAGTCAAGTGTTACGTGGAAGGTCAGCCCCAGGTGGACCCTCCCACCCTGTAGCCCAACATTGTGCAATAGTTTTCAGAGGTAAGAACATTCTGCAACTCATAATACATTTAGACAGTACATGACATCAAGTCCGCCCTCCACACCTTGCCCGTGGCAGACTTTACTCACTGATCACAGAGACCAGAGCTAGTATAGTGGAGGCAGGAAGGAGAAGGGCCCTGCCCTCATCAGCTTGTGTTACCAGCTCGCCCACAGCCACTGAAAAACAGCCGTAGAATTAGATCAGAAATGTGAGAGGGTAACTATTAACAAATTATAACAGAAAACTAGAGATTTAAAGTAAAGAATGCAGGGGTTTCCCTGTCTATCTAGTGGTTACGACTCTGTGCTTCTGCTCTCTGCGCTTCTGCCGTAGGGGGTGTGGATTCAATCCCTGATCAGGGAACTAATATCCCACCAGCTGTGTGACACAGTCAAAAAGTAAAAAATAAAGAATGCAAACAAAATTAGAAGAAAGGTAAGAACAAATGAAAACAAAGAATGGGAAATGGCAGCCCAAACTTTAAAAATAAAAATTAAAGGTTAGATTTAGGTTAAAATTATGCAAAATGATAAAAGTTACAATTATAAAAAGGAGTGACTTTTTTTTAAGTCACCTAAAAGATTAGAAAAATGGAAGATAATAGGGAAATACATTTTAAAGGGATTACAAAAGGTTAATGACCCTCTGGGGAACTTTTACAATCTTTCTACAAGTATAAAATTATCTCAAAAAATTAACATAAAAGTGAAACACCAACATGAATCTAGAGTGAAAATTCAAAGTAAAAAAATGAAACAATGTAAGGATTTAAATAAATATATGTACAATAAATCAATGCAATAAATATATACAGTAAATAAATGAATAATACAATAAATAAATACATATAAATAAATGTTTATTTAGATATGTTTTATTACATGTATTTTAATACATATATGCATTACGTGTCTTTATATGTATATATGTAATAAATAAAATAAACATGTAAAATAAATCAAAACACAGCTGAGATTTTAAAAGAATTTTTTACATCTTTAAATTTTAAAGGATTAAAATTATAAAAGTTTAAAGGCAGGAAGTAAAAGCAACTAGAACAGGGGAGTTTCAAATATGATAAATATAAAGTAGAAAATGAATTATGAGATAATTAGATAATTTAAAAGGAAGATGTCAAAGTAAAAAAAGACTCAAGTTACAGAGATAACAATGTAAAACCTAGAATAATCCACCAGAGTAGCATGAATGAACCAAAGCAAAAGGGCATACTCAAAAATTCAGAAATTCAAGCTTATGAGTTATTTTAAGATAAAGAATAAAATATTCTTAGTAAAGACGAGGGCAGGGCATTCCCTGGCAGTCCAATGGTTGGGACTCTGAGCTCTCATTGCTGGGGGCCGGGGTTCAATCCCTGGTCTAGATACTAAGGTCCTGTAAGCCATGGGGCACAGAACAAAAAGCCAGTGTGGACAGAGTATGATTAAATGGTAGTTTCTGATCCAGGAACACAGCCATCTCTCCATCTGTCAGGGCCACTTTGCTTCGTTTCATCAGCGTCATGCAGTTTTCTGCACACAGGCCTCTTGCCTCCTAAGTTTATCTGTAGGTATTTTGCTCTTTTTGTTGCAATGGTAAAACGGATTGCTTCCTTAGTTTCTCTTTCTGATCTTTCATTGTTAGTGTATAGGAATGCAAGACTAAGAAGAACAGTACAGGGAACTCTGCTTAATGCACTGTGGTGACCTGAATGGGAAGGAAGACCAAAAGGGTGGGGATAAGTGTATATTTATAACTGATTCACCTTGCTGTATAGTAGTAACTAACACAACATCATAAATCAACTGTATTCCAATAAAAATTGATTTTAAGAAATTGTTTCTGGTGGGCTTTGTTGAGCTGAAGCTGAGTCTAGGCTAGGGCTTTTGGGGGAGGACATGCATTGCTGCTCCTTAGCCCCAGATTCACACTGCGCCCTGTTAGGGACTTAGCCCAGCCCTCGGAATGCACACATAAGGTTTCTGAAGGGATCCAATGAGATGAGTGGAAGCCCCACTCTGACCCCTAGTGGGGCCACCTGGCTCAGAGCTGGGGCATCAGAACACTTGGGTGTGATTCAGCAATCACATTGTTTCTCTGCACCTCCTTTTCCTTACTGGCACTGCCCAGCCAATGCCTTCCCTCTCTGTAAAAAACAAAAACAGAAAACCATCAAAGTACTGGTCAGCAGCATTTACTCTATCATGAAGTAGAAAGAGCATTGGGCATAGAAACAAATCAGGCCCCTTGAACCTGCCCAGCCGGTGGTTTTGGATATGAACTGATGTGCTGTTGGTGAATGAAAAGTGCACACATGCATGTTAATAACGCTTCAGCAGAGATACCCCTCCACAGATGAGGTTGGGTACTCTAATTGTTGGAGAAGGGAAACGAGAGGCAGAAATCTACCTTCCATGAAGTGGGGAGGGGCACTTCTGTCTCCCTGTCCCCCCTCCCCTCGCCCCAGCACTTAGCCTGAGCACAGCATCCAGCCCTCGCTTCCCATCTTCTTTCCCCAGGTGGGCCTTGAACCAGGATGGCTGAGCCCCGCCAGGAGTTCGACGTGATGGAAGATCATGCTCAGGGGGACTACACCCTGCAAGACCAGGAGGGTGACATGGACCCCGGCCTGAAAGGTTAGTGCACAGCCCTGCCTACGGGGCCAGGCACCCTGGGGATCACAGCCAGCCCTACTGCTTTGGAAAGAGCTGGCAGGAAGGGTTTGCATCCTGATTTTTAAAGGAGTTTTAAATACTTTATTATTTTAGATTATCCATAGATTTGAAACCTCATTCATTTGAATGAGCCCACAGAACTCAAAATGTGAGGCTATTTGAAAATCTGCCTTTGCAAAGGAGAGTTTGCCAAATGCATAGATGTATTGTGACAAAGACTGCAGGGGGCTTGTCCATCTAGTTAATACAAGGGCAATCTATTGAGTCTTTAGGCACATCCATGAACCTATAAATCAGCAGAATTCATTAGCATGCAAAATACATAAGTTTAGGGCCTTCCCTGGTGGTCCAGTGGCTAAAACTCCTTGGTCCCAGTGCAGAGGGCCTGAGTTCGATCCCTGGTCAGGGAACTAGACCCCACATGCACAACTAAGACCTGGCACAGCCAAATAAATAAATAAACATAAATAAATATATATTTTAAAATGCATGACTTTATACATTATTTTTTTTTCTCTTCCTTAATAGGCGTGTAAGGTCCCTATTTGGCCAGAGTTGATTAGTTCTGGGTTTCCTATTGTTGAACCTATAGTACTAAACCGGATCAACTTCTAGATGTTCTATAATATAGCCTTTTGGCTAAATTGGCTTGGCCTCTTCTCTGCCTCTCATCCCCACCTAGTTCGGGAGCCCCGTGGGGCACACAGAGCCCTCTTTCCAGCTCCGAATGCCAATCCCCATGTTGGTGCCAGGAGCAGCAGGCTGGCCCACGGAGCACTGGGTTGTGCTGCCAGGAGCCCTTCTCCCCACAGTGTCCCTGGTGGCCAGTGCTCCCTGGAGCAGCCCTCAGAGCAGGGTAAGAGAGACTAGGTCCCTGTCCTCCACACCCATTTCTAAGCAGACAAAATGGCTGTCTACTTTTCTCTTTAAATGCTGCAAGTAATAAAAACACTTTGCAGCCTGGGGTGTGGGGTGGCGGATGGGAGTGCTGGAGTTCCAAGGTGGGAGGGAACCTCTTCCAGGTACATCCATCGGAGAAGGGTCCCTGGAAGAGGCAGGGTCACCAGGAGGAGCCCTGGGTTGGGGAAGCATGCAGAGCCATCATTCCCATCTTGGAGATGTTTCAGGACTCACTGGGGACCCTTGTTTCAAAGGCTAACTTCTCTGTACCTGTTTAGGCAGAGAACACACTGGAGGCAGAACTTGGGAATCAGACAAAAGGGCTCCAAGTTAGGGGAGTTGAGGGAAGGCATGGACTGTCCTGGGAACTCAGAGGCTGCCCTCTGGCCTTCTTGGGAGCCCCCAGCCTGAAGCTCTGGGTGAGGGGTGTACCAGGGTGGGCGGTGGGGAGGAATGCCTGCTCCACCTAGGGGTCCCAATTGGCCCAAACCTCCCTTCCTGGTGTCAGGAACCAAATGGTGGCAAGAATTACTTTCTGACCTCTCCCAGGCCGAAGCCTGACTCAGGCCAGAGCCGCTACTTTTCAGCTCTCCGTGGAGGGTTGGGGGCAGCTGGGCCCTGGGATCTCCCTCAGCTGAGGACCTAAGCCCACTGTCTCTTCTGCCTCATTAGCAGTATTGCTGCTTTCACTTTCAAGTGTCCTGATTTGGGTGGTAAAGAATATAATTACTTACGGGGCTTCCTGGGTGGCTCAGTGGTAAAGAATCTGCCTGCCAGTGCAGGAGACACAGGTTCGATCCCTGGGTCAGGAAGATCCCCTGGAGGAGGAAATGGCAACCCCCTCCGGTATTCTTGCCTGGGAAATGCCACGGACAGAGGAGCCTGACAGGCTCCAGTCGATCACGACTGAGCACAAGCACGAGCGCCCTGCGTATAACGGGGCTTGCTTAAAAGGACGACACAGGCATTTTTGTAGAGCTCTAAACAGCTGGCAAAGGGCTTCGGCCAACAACGTCTCAGGCACTGCTCACAGTAACCAGTGAGGACAGAGGTTACCCTCCCTAGTTTACAGATGACGATCTCCTCTCTGAGGTCACGGGGCCAGTATAGCCTTTCACTCTACACCAGCTGTTTCTGCCTCTGGTCACTCTCAGCCAAGTCCCCCTGGAACTTCAGTTCCTGAAGTCTTCACGTGTGCTAAGTCACCTTCAGTAGTGTCCAATTCTTTGTGATCCCATGGACTGTAGTCCACCAGGTTCCTCTATCCATGGAGTTCTCCAGGCAAGAATACAGGAGTGGGTTACCATTTCCTTCTCCAGGGAGTCTTCCTGACCCAAGGACTCAACTTGTGTCTCTTACATCTCCTGCATCGGCAAGCGGGTGCTTTACCACTAGCGTGGGAGAGCATCCAACTTAGGATCCTAACATACTGAATTCTGCCCCAGGTGAATTAATTGTGCCAGTGAAAAATGATGCTCTGTTTAGGGTGACCTGGTTTAATAAGTTTAAAAATATGTATTATGTTGAAACAAATGTACCATAATAATGTAGGATGTTAATAACTAGGGAAACTGGCAATGGGGTATCCTCTGTTCTCTCTTTGCAATTTTTCTGTAAATCTAATAATTCAATTTATAAAGTAAGAACAAGTTTACCAAGTTATTTTGTGCCTTAGAGGTGCTTAAAGTACAGTTGCTGAAATTCCTCAGTTCTTTTAACATAAAATGTCATTGGAAGTTCTGTGCTAAAACAGATATATGTGTAAATATATAATATATACATGCAGATTTTAAGTTGCTAACCTTTTTGTCACTGCTGTGAAAGTGTTTGAAGATAGTCTAAACAAACTTACTCAAACAATATACTTGCCAAGAAAGCAAGTGATACCTAAGAGATTTTCAGAGTTCTCCTCAAATTTGTTCTTGCTACTAAGGATTTAGAAGGAATTATTTTTATATGGAGAGTGAAAGGTGTGACTTGACAGAAGGTGCACTTTACAAGCAACATTTCAGATAGGTGACAGAGACTTTTTTGAATAATGACAAGAAACCACATGTAAAATACTAGAACAGAGAGCATCTGAGTAGATGCTAAAAGTTGGAATAGGATTAGGTGGAGCCAAAGAGAGCTGCAAAGTGGGTGAAAGTTGGTTAACTAATAAAACAGAGCACCCGTGTGAATTAAAAGGTGTTAATGAGTTGACTTGTTAGATCTTCCAACTAAGACAGTCAGAAGAGGCCTCTTCCACCTTTCCTCCCACCATACAAAAAATTCAACGTGGATAATGTGGATGATCACAGTGGCAGGCTGGGGATGGACTGGGGGAGGGGTGTTTGGGGGGCAAATGCTTGAGGCACCATCACACCTGTAGGCTCCTGTGCTTTGGCAGTTGAGGCTGGTGGGTAATAAGACCCAGCAGACAACACCAAAACTGCCATGAGATACCACTTCATATTTACGAAGATGGCTATAATTTAAAAAATGGAAAATGCCAAGTGTTGGTGAGGATGTGGAGAAATTGGACCCCTTGTGTATTGCAGGCAGGAGTGTTAATGATGCAGCAGCTGTGGCAAACAGTTTGGTGGTTTTCTAAAAAATTGCACGTAGAACTACCACACGATCCAGCGATTTCAGTCCTAAGGATATATGCAAAAGGATCGAAACGAGGAACTAGAACAGATATTTGTACACCATTGTTCATAGCAGCATTATTCAAAATAGCCAAAAGGCTGGAACAATCCAAGTGTCCATCAACAGATGAACGGATAAACAAAAGATGGTGGTATATCATCATATTTCATCATATACATATGATGAAATGTTATTCAACCAGGAAAAGAAATGACACTGTGACAGATGCTACATGGACGGATCCTGAGAATATTATGCTTTGCGAAATAAGCCAGATATAAAAGGACAAATGTTGTACAGTTTTATAGGGTATCTAGAAGAGGCAAATTCATAGAGACAAAAAGTAGATAGAGGCTGCCAGGGGTTGGGAGGGAGGGAGAGAGAGTTATTGCTTAATAGGTACAGAGTTTTGTTGGGGAAGATGAAAAAAGGTTTAGATATAGATAGTGGTGATGGTTACACAGCGTGGTGAATGTATTTAATGCCACTGAATTGTGGTTAAAGTGATAGATGTGAAGTTGTGATTTTATACCGATAAAAGAATCTCAGCTCACACACACACACAAAAAGGCCCAGCAGACAGTCTGCGGATGATTCCTCACCATGTGTCCAAAGCCTGCTTGAGGGAGTTGGCAGGTTTTCCCAAGCTTCAGGACCAGAAGCTTCTTTAGAATCAGTCCTTCTTTGGCTGGATCAGTGCAGCTAGGGTGGGTGTTCAGGGATGGCGTTCCAGCAGAGGGTTCGAGGTGTCTGACCCCAAAGTGTGCTGGAACACCACTTGCCTCTTTTCACCTCTGGGGTCTGCCTCGGGCAGAGCCGGTTCCCTGTCCTCTACTCCAGGGCTCCCCAACCCCACCCCACCCCCTCCCCTGTCAGGTAGCGTGGCTTTTGCTGAGTCCATTCGAGGTCCCCTGGCTTTGGAGTCTGGTCGGGCAGTTTTCCCGTAAATAGTGATGACTGACATTTCAGGTATGACAAGGTTTGTTGGGCAGGACTGGGAGACGCAGCCCAGTGTCCGGTTAGAAGTAGGTCCCATGTCTGCCCTGAGCTAATTTCTCTGCAGAGGAAGCAGTTCGATTTCTGAGTGTTTTCCCAGGCGTTTACTTGTCATGAATTCATGGCCATGATCTCTCGTGAACCTCTCCAGTAAGGAAAGATAAAGCCCCAAGTTTACTTGTGGCTTAGCTCTCTGGTGTCTGCTGCCCATTTGTCAATATCAGAGCCTTTGTCTCAGTTGGAACCACAAGCTAATTAAAAGGCAATTTCTCTTCTTGCCCCAGAACAGGTAAACGTCACATGCCTTTTTCCTGATGACCCTGGTGTGGGGGCCCAGTTGTGGGGTGGGGGTGGGGTTGGTCCCCTTCTTGGTATTATCACGAGACCACAGTCCATCCATCTGGGGTCTATACTGGGTGATTTCGGCTCCAAAAGACACTGCCCCCCAGTTCCTCTGAAGTCGAAATTGGGGCGGAGGGAGGCAGCCATTCTGAGGGGTTCATTGTGTATGTTCCAGAGTCTCCCCTGCAGACCCCGGCCGATGATGGATCTGAGGAACCAGGCTCTGAAACCTCTGATGCTAAGAGCACTCCGACGGCGGAAGGTGGGGCCCCCCTTTTCTCACGGCTTCATTCAAACAGCTCCTTCCATGCTCCAACCTGTGCTTAGCCATGCTTTGAGCTCATACATGCCAGCTCATACGTGCCACCCTTCCTGGCTGCACTTGCTGCTGCCCCTGGCTGAGAGATATGCCCACTCAGTGCTTTGCGGATGGGGCTTGGGCCCCAAGTGTTGTGGGAGCCATGCTCTGTCTTCATGCCTTGCTCGCTAGTGCCAGGGATGGGCAGCTTCATCATGTGTGAGCTTCAAGACAGCCACACTTGAACAGGCTGGGATTGTGGCAGAGCAGGGCCTGATGTCAGCTCCACAAAGCCCCTGCTGCTTGTCCATTGTCCTCTCCACACTTCTCCCATGAGCCACCAGGTCCCCGAGCAGTGGTTTGGTTCAGGAAAGGGTAGGTCAGCGCACATCTCCAAGCTCACACTTTGGGACTGCTCTTGGTTTAGTATCCTTCATTTCTTGAGCTGGGCCTGGGCCTCTGGACTTTGGCCATGGTGTTAGCTCCAGCGCATCTTTTCTAACCTGTCTTCTGTAGACATTCAGTATCTAGGTTATTATTATAAAGCTTCTGATGTATTTCCTGAGGTGTTCCTTGGACCGTCTTCTCTTACTTTCCATCCATATCAGTCAAGACTATGTTTGAGGAACTTCCCTAGTGGTCCAGTTGTAAAAATTCTGCCTGCCAATGCAGGGAACACGGGTTCGATCCCTGGTCCGGGAAGACCATTCCCGCATGGGAATGCGGGACAACTAAGCCTGTGTGCCACAAGTACTGAAGCCTCCACACTTCAGGGCCCATGAGCCACAACAAGAGAAGCTGCCATAATGAGAACCCCGTGCACTGCAATTAGAGAGTAGCCCTGGCTCACAGCAACTAGAAAAAGCCCTCGTGCATCAAGGAAGACCCAGCACAGCCAAAGAAAAAAAAAAGACTACATTTGATCACAGGTAACAGAAAGCCCAACTCACTGTGGCATATATATGAAGAGGTTTATTTGTCTCACATAATAAAACATCTGGACTCGAGTAGCAGCTCCTCAGTGTCATCAGTGCTCTCTGTCTTTATCTTCTGCCATCTTTAATGGCTGGATTATTGCCTCACGGTTACAGAATGACTGCTGCACCTCCAGGCATCACATCTATCTACAAAACAAGAAGAAAGTAGCAAAGCAAAGTGACCGAAAGAGCCCGGAAACCAAACATGTTCCCTTTTTATTAGGAAAGAAAGAGTTTTTCTACATACCCCACCTGACCAACTTCCATTTATGTCTCATTGGCAGGAACTGGGTTTTCTGATGCTCTCTGGCTGTAAGGCAGGCTAAAACATTGAGTATTGTGCCTTTCAGCTTCCTTCATAGGAAAAATCAAGGGAGAGGGGCATTGAGAATGGCTTTTGAGTAACTAGTCTGCAGAGTATGCCCCTCCATCTCTCCATCCTCCCCAAGGTTCTAGTCGCAGCACTTCCCTGGGCCCTGCCCATGACTTTGGTGAGAACCTGGCCCCAGCATCTCCCCAGGCGTCCACCTTTAGATGAATTCAGAAAGTGGCTGTCAAGTTCCTTGCCAGTTGATGGTATAAGGATATAGTGGATGTGGCCCTTCCCCTTCTTCCCCTCCCCACCACCTCCAAGGTTCTCAGCCTCCTAGTGAAGAGAAAATCAGACCAAATGCTCCTTGCTCTCCTTCTTAGAGCCAGTGATGCAAGACATAGCCTGCTGATCCTGTTCAGACAGTTTTACAGGTTGCCTAGTGCCCTGAGAAAGTCCTAAAGCACTCATGCCAAATTTTAAGCCAGCCTTCCAAATCTACTTTATTCTGGAAGAATCTTCCTACCACGTCTTGCTACATTCTGGATCCTGTCCGTGTGAGGGTCCCAAGAGCTTCAGCTCTCATGGCTTGGGGAATGGCGGGGAGCTGCTGGGGTGGAGCTCTGCCAGGCTGCTCCCGAGACAACCACAACAAAAAGGACTCCAATTGACGAACCTGACTCAGGCTCTTGGAAAGCGTTTAAAGCTGACACCTCCTCCTGTTTGCCCAGAATGGTTTGGTAGTATGCCAGTGCATTTGCTCAGGGAGGAATGCCGATCTGGAAGCATTCACCTTGATAAGAGACTGACAGCAACTCCTGGTGGTGAATCTTTCCCTCTTTGCTCTGAAGGTGGATCCATCTTGTCGGCCTGTTGTCAAGCACCTGACCTCAGACAGAGCCGGCCTGTTCATTGCCACCCGGGGGGTCTGTGCTTTATAACCAAGGGTCATGGGCTCCAGGAGACAGGGGAATTAATGTTGTTGTTCAGTCGCTCAGTCGTGTCTGACTGTCTGCGACCACATGGACTGCAGCAGGCCAGGCTTCCCTGTCCTTCATCTCCTAGAGCTTGCTCAGACTCATGTTCATCGAGTCAGTGATGCCATCTAACCATCTCATCCTTCTCCTCCTGCCTTCAATCTTTCCCAGCATCAGAGTCTTTTCTAATGAGTTGACTCTTTGCATCAGGTGGACAAAGTATTGGAGCTTCAGTTTCAGCATAAATCTTTCCAATTAATATTCAGGGTTGATTTCCTTTAGGATTGACTGGTTTGATCTCCTTGCTGTCCAAAGGACTCTCAAGAGTCTTCTCCAACACCAACAGTTCAAAAGCATCAATTCATCGGTGCTCAGCCTTCTTTGTGGTCCAACTCTCACATCCATACTTGACTACTGGGGGATTAGAACTGGAAGAAAACTTGGAGGTCAAGGCACCTTCCATTTTGCAGATGAGGAAACTGAGACCCTAAGAGGACAAAGGACTTGCCCAAAGCCGGGCTCCCAGCAGAACCGTAGCCTCCAGCCCTGACTGCAGAGTTTGCCTTCTCCTGTTCTGCACTGCTGTAAGGATCAAACATCTGTGACCACTCACCTGATTTTCAACGTTTCTTCCTTAAAAATATTGGCGACCAGAAGTCCCTTTCGCTGCAGTGTTTAGAGGGGGGCTGTTCTGGCTTTCCTGGTAGAGGGCTTGGTTGTCTCATAAGCTGTTGCCTCTTGGACAGAGTATTCATGTTTTCCTGGGGAGATTTCAAGCGGGAGCACGCCTCTGGGCCCTGCCTTGTGGGGTTGCTTTTTTGCATGTGGCTGAGTCCCCTTCCTGCCTCCGCATTCCTGCACCTTTGCATCCCCAAAGAGCGCAAGGTGAGGGGCGTGGAACGGCCCGTCCCAGCCCCTAAGGTGGTTTCCACTTCTGGCCGTTTCCAGATGCGACAGCACCCTTAGTGGATGAGGGAGCCCCTGGTGAGCAGGCGGCCGCTCAGGCCCCCGCGGAGATCCCAGAAGGAACCGCAGGTGAGGGTGGCTCTGGGGGCTGGGTGCCGGGCTCCCCAGCTGTAGGATGGGAGTGCGTGGGGTTCCGCCCGTCTCCAAATGAGGTGGGAATGCGGGTGGATGCCAGCCTCCCGAAATCTCGGGTTGTTCTGAGCTTGATGTCCTGTTGCCTCCATCGCTGCCTGCCCATCTCCTGGAGGATAGAGAACCTTCTGGATTCCTTCCAGCCTCTCCTCTCCTTGTCTTAGCTCCAGAGAGTTCTTGGAG
>NW_011491618.1:358032-366786 GCF_000754665.1 Bison bison bison | reverse complement strand
CGAGGTCAGTCCACGGTCCTGCTGGGACTCTGCCCAGCGACAAGGTTACTTCCTAGCGGGTAAACAGCTCCCTGGGGGGAGCACCTGAGTGTGTCACAGCATCCAGATGGCCCACCCACATCTTGGAGGATTGTAACTGGATAACCCCCCAGGAACTCAGTGATGTACTCTAGCATCCAATTTTAGGACGATCTTTTCAAACGTATCAGCATAGAACAGACGTGATGAGACTGTCCTGTCAACATTGATGATGGGGAGCAGCCCAGATGGGGCACTGACCAGAAAGAGCACTGAACTCGGGACCGCCAGAGTCACCGTGAGCTGCCCGGGCCCTTAGGAAACAGCGAGCAGAGCCTGGAGCTCTGGCCGTCACTTCCTTCACGTCCACCTCCCTGGGCTAGGCATGACTGCAGCCACTGGCTTGGCTATGGGGACGGTGCTCAGCAAGAAATGCAGGACGAGCTCTGGATGGTGTTTCAGCAGCAGTGGAGAGTGGGGAAATGTCCCCGGCAGGAGTTCTTTTCCTTCCTGAAGGTGGGGCTCAATGGCAGCTGTTTGGGAAGTCTGCAGCCTTGTCCCCAGCCGTGTGGGTTAAGGATGCCGGGCAGGGGCCAAGCAGCGCCACCCGCTCCTCCGAGTAGTCTCCGCTCCGCAAGCTGCTCTCCAGAGATGAATGGAGGGGGATGTTCTGGATACTGACAGGCCTCGTGCTAGACAGTGAAGGTCGTTTGAAGGCCATGGAACCAACGACTCGCGGGATGAGATCACGGGTAGCTTGACTTTTGTCTCTCACTGTCACTTTATAACTTTTCAGTGGGCGAAGCTCTTCTTCCGCCTGGGACAAAAACTCTAGGGAACTCTTGACTTGCCATCTCTCCTGGATTATCAAGTGTTTTAGTCTCCACCAACACACAACCCAGTCTGCAAATGCTGATGAGAATGTGCAGTCTGGGACTTCCCTGATGATCCAGTGGCTAAGAAACCCCCCTGCCAATGCAGGGGACACAGTTCGACCCTTGGTCAGGGAAGATTCCCACGTGCCTTGGAGCAACTAAGCCCATGCCCTGAGCCTGTGCTCTAGAGCCGCAACTACTGAGCCGGTGCTCTGCAGCAAGAGAAGCCGCCACAATGAGAAGCCCAAGCACCACAATTAGAGAGTAGCCCCCTGCCCCTCGCCACAACTAGAGAAAACCTGCATACAGCAACGAAGACCCAGAACAGCCAAAAAATAATCAATGAGTTTTTAAAAAAGGAATGTCCAGTCAGGGTAACACTCAAAGCTGCAGGTCCTCCTCTCTGGGACTGGAGAGGGGCGAGAACCAGGAGGGGGGCAGGGAAGCTATTCCTGCACTGGGGCTGCTATGAGCTGGTGCCTCACAGTTTCTGCAGGTGTTGCAAGTTGAGTCTTTCCCTGTGGGGTTTTTGGAATTCTTCCAGATACCCCCCTCCCCCGCCATCCCCATCGTCCTCCTGAAGTTCTGTCCCTCTGCTCTCGATTCCAGCAGACATTCCTCTCTCTTGGGTCCCTTGGGGTCTGAAGATCTGTCTCATCTCTCCTCTGCCAGGGTTGGCTTGCTCACATCGGTGGCCCTGCCCGACCTGGCCTGAGGTGCCCCTTCCACTATGGCTGCCCTGTGCCCACCACAGGTCCACGGGGGACATGGGCGTTCCTTGCCTGAACAAACCACGCATATGCAGACAGCCCCCGGGCTTTGCTCCCCAACCAAGGCAGGGCCAGCCTGCCTGTCTTTGAGTTTCCCCAGGTGGAGTTCTGATAGCCCTCCATCACGTCCCTAACCCTAGGGGACACACACCACCTGTCTCCACCTGGTGCCTTGAAACCCTTTCAGTGGGACTGAGATGGGAGGCAGACAGGTAGCCACCACCCCACCCGCCCTAAGCTGCTCTCTCTAAAGAAATCCTTCTTTAAAATTCTCTCCCCCTCTACCCTTTTACATCCTGAATGAAGTGGGAGGTTTTAGAGTTGAGGGGACATTTTTTCTGCTGGTGGCTTTAACAATATGTACCTTAGTTTCGGGCCTCCCTGTTGGCTCAGACGGTAAAGAATATGCCTGCAATGTGGGAGACCCGGGTTCAGTCCCTGGGTTGGGAAGATCCCCTGGAGAAGGGAATGGTTACCCACTCCGGTACTCTTGCCTGGAGAATTCCATGGACAGAAGAGCCTGGTGGGTTACAGTCTATGGGTCGCAAAGAGTCAGACACGACTGAGTGACTAACATGCCTTAGTTGAGCACCGCACTTGGGCACGTGTCTTTGTTGTATCTTGGTTCTGTGAAACTTCCCATTTGAGGTCCATTTGGGAGTGCAGTGCGGCCATCCCCCTGCAGGTGTCCCTGCCTTGCAGGGTGAGCATAGAGCTGTCTTGGGGCTCCAGGGAGGCAGAGAAGCCATATAGGCTGGTGATGGCCCAACCACTGGCTCACACCCTCCCTCTCTCTGGCTTCTCTGAGCATCTCTCTTGCTGGGATCAAGGGGTGTCAGAGATACCAGCAGCCTGCAGTTTCTAATTTGCATCAGGACCAGGGTATCACGACACCACGGTGGTGTGTGAAAGCGATGGGCTTCCCAGAGCCATGGCAGTGACGTCATCGGCACGCTGCCTGGTGTCCTGTCTTAGGGACTCCATGCCGTGTAGCTGGTTTGGTGATTTGCTGTCTCCCTGGGCCTTTCTTCTGTAACCTTGTCAGAAACTCAGACCAAACCTACGCTCAGAGCAGTGCTTCCCTGACAGACATCTTTTGTCAAGTGACATGGAGCTATCATTGTTAGACCTCACGGGCTGTACAGCATCAGCGTGCAGGGCATGCAGAGGTGTTTCTGCCTAGGAACTGCCAATGGGGAAGCTGCCCGAGCCCACTGCCAGCCCCCTGCCCCTCGCCACAGTGGCCCTGGGCAGGCCAGTGGGCTGGGTGTCTTATCAGGCCGTCATACACCTGTCCAGCGACCCAGAGAGTCTTTCCTTTGCATCCTCCGTGTTCTCTGTGGTGGGCCTGCATGGCAAGAGGTGCTAACTTGGCATTTCTGATTTAGTTGTAGAGACTGAGTCATCGCAGGTCTGGGAGGAAAAAACTGGTGGCCCAGCCAGCCACTGGTGGGCATTTCTCAGGCTGGTGGCCTCCCTGTCCCTGTCCATCAGGGCATGTTGGCCCTCCTGAGGTGTGGGGTCACGCCCATGTCAGTGTGTGGCCAACTTGCCTTAGAGGGTCTTTCTTCTGGACACTCATACACTTTGTCCTGCAGTGATCTCGCCATTTCTTCAAGATGCAGAAATTGGCGTTGTATGAAAGCTTACCGACTTTGGTACCATTGATGACGTGATCAGGAGTTTGTCTCAGTCTTTTTTTTGTTCGGGAGGGACAGTGGGCTCCCTAAGTGGGAGCCCAAGATACCCCCAAAACTGCTCACTGACACTACCACCCACCTTCAATCAGATGGCACCTATTCTTAGCAGGCAGTTGAAGGGGTTTGCCCAGTCGTTTGGAGAAAAGAAACTGAACCTCTAGGGGGCTCCTACCATGTACCAGACGCTGCTGAACGTGTGCACACAGTTTCGTATGAACCCTCAACACTCTCCTACAAGACAGGCTGGTGTTATCACTTTGGGGTTCTAGAGTTGGAAACTAAAGCTCAGAGAGGCTAAGTATGGCGGCACCTGAGCTGGAACCCCAGCCAGACTCCACGGCCCACACACCTAGTCCTTCCTGCACCTTTGGCTCCCCCAGGAGCGCTGACAGGGCTGGGAGGGCGGCCTCCACCAGGACACAGCTCCACAGCAGTGGCTGAGCAACAGAGTGCTTCTCCGCCCTCCCTGTCCTGTGTCTTTGTCGAGCGGGGACTGAGGACCCAGGGCCCACTGTGGGGAAGGCCTTTCCTACCGGACTGTGTTGCCTGAAGGTGTGTGGGCGCTGGGGGTGGGCGGTGTTTAGTGGACTGTTTTCATCCACATCCCCAGCAGTCACGTTTGCACAAAAGAGCCAGAGGCACAGCACTTCAGAAACCTGTTGGGAGGGGCAGGGAGCTCTGTTTCTAGCAAACAATAACTGTGTCTGCTTTTTATCCTCTTCATTTGCTGACACACAAACCAGCTGAAGAAGCAGGCATTGGCGACACGTCCAACCTGGAAGACCAAGCTGCCGGACACGTGACCCAAGGTCAGTGGCTGGTATTGCCTGCCACACATGACATGGGGGGTTGGGAAGAGGGGGTGGCAACACTCAGATGGACCGTGCCCTGAGAAGAGAATTTGGACCTGGGCCTGAATTCCAGGGTCCAGATCTTTAGGAGCTGGTTTTTCACTGAAGGTGGGCTATTCAGGTAGAGGAAGAGCTTTCGCTCTCTCTAGTCATTTCTGAGTCCTTCCCAGTGTGTTTGCTGTTCTGAAAGCAGCTGGCCTTGCCCAGCTTGGGAACTCGAGCATCAGTGACCAACAGAAACACAAATGTGTCTGATGAGTGATTCTCCCCGCGGGCAGCCCTCTGGCCCATCCCCGGAGCAAAGCCTCAACTCTGTCGCCACCAAACTATTTCTTCTGTGCAGCCTTCAGATTTTATTGTGATTTTCTTCTCAGGGACCAAAATTACTGTGCTTAAGAAAAACAGTTTCGTATGATCACTGAGCATAAATGTTTTTAAGAACTTAAATTGTAAATCCTAGAGATTCCTTATCTTTGGAAATGGAGACCTCCAGTACAACCTAGCAGAGTTTTGTTTTCTGTCATTGGCTGCATAAATGAACTTGAGAGTATGCTGTATAATGTGGAAGCTTTTAGACTGTACGAGAGCTGGGAAGTCACTGGTCTTTTCCCCACAAAGTGGTTTGGGATTTGTTCAGTGTTTAGCACTGCCGCTGAGCCATCTGGCTTTAGGGAGACTCTGGGCCCTGAAGAAATGTCTCCTTGAGGTGCTTTGAAGCCTAACGACACATTTCTGTGACTCCCAGGGTTCTCTGCCCCATAGCGTGCTAGTGTTTCTCATCTCACACAGCGTGGAAAGACGTGTTTTCATTCTTAGGCTTACAAAGAGCTTCAAAAAAATAGGAGAAGCGATAATCATTATAAATGGGGAATCTCAGTCTGTGTGTTAAATAGAATCTTGCCTCCTGTTTCTTTTAGGTCATTATTTCTAGCTTTTAGGTAAAATGAGAGGTTTTTATAACCTCTGGAAATGGCCATCTATTTCCATAAAAAGAAGTGAGTTTGAGTTTTTCTTACAAATTTTTATTGTAAGCTATGTCTCCATGTCCCTGAAACATATTCCGTGGAACAAAAAGATCAGGCCAACAGCTTTCCTAGAAACCTTACTTTGGGGCTAACTGAATTTTTAACTTTCCCAGCACTGGCTTAGTATTACAGAGCTATATAGACGAACACCAGAGAGCACCTGCAATGGGACGCTGGCACCAAATCTGCACACATGTGGAGGTTTCTACCTCTGTGCTGCCCAGGCCAGTGTTTAATGTCTCATCTGGAGCTGCTGATCCAAATGGCCAAGCCCAGCTCCCTCCAGTGGGGCCTTGGGAAATCCAGACACCCTGGTGATCCACAAATATCTCACTGCCACAGACCTGCAGTCTGTTATGTGCTAAAGCAATCAGATTTGGGAAGAACCATGTACACAGAAGCACAGCTCTTCTCTCTTCCTTGTTTTCCTGCGGCAGAAGGAAAATCTCTGGCAGCCTGTGTCCATGAAGGACTAAGAGAGCAAAGATGTTTCAGGATGGAGCTTCGAGGGGCCGAGAGGAGCAGGGTGTGGGGAGGGCCCTGCCCACCCCACACCCTACTCACGCCAGGAGTGGACTTTCCTTCCGGGAGTGTCACCAGGACCAGGCCTCCCAGGGAGTGTGGGGACACAATTCATCTGCACTCCTGAGGCCACCCAACTGTGTTTCTCCAAATATTGCTTACCTTGGACCCACCCCTGATGATCACTACCTTTAGTCTTGGCTTGAAAAATACTGCATATTTTTCATGATATCCATAAGGTGGTATGAAAAAACCCAGATGAACTTTTTGGCCGACTCAGTAGTTTCTGAGCACTTTTCAGTCTTCTAGGAGCTGAATAGAATGTTCTCCCAGCCCAGCTCCTTCCTCCAGGAGAGTAATAGCATGATGGCAGGTTCCTCACACACGCGCGCGCGCACACACACACACACACACACACACACATGCTGTACTATCCTATATCGATAACTTTTCAGGGTATGTTTAATATGCAGGTTTGGTGCCCTGGTCTCTTTTTCAGTCAGGGTCTTTTAAAGCCCTGCAGTGTAACAGTAACATCCACATCACAAGCAAATTCTAGGGAGCTCTGGGAGGAAAGATTTTTCCAGAAAGTGCTGGAGACCTGGCCTGATGAGAGGTGTAGGGAAGTGGCAGTAGCTGCTGCCACTTTGGGTCTGTTGAGCGGTGGGTTAGGAAGGAGTTGGGGTGAGGAGGCTCAGATTGCCTCCTGCCAGCTGGTTTCTTGCATCTCTGTCACTTGGTCTGTTCATCCCCAAGACTCACCAAGGGCCCCAGAGAGTCTCCTGCAGACCCCTCGGAAGGCAGAAATCAGCTCGTTTCCCTGATGACATCATGTGTAGATCTGGCCATGTGGCAGGCTCTGGGGCTGTGCTAGGAACACAAGATGACTGAGACCATGAACTCATGGCCCCAGCTTAGGGGTGGGAGCTGAGAGAGCTGGCCTTCTGATAAGGGGCTGCCGGGCAGCTCCACAGACTCCAACTAGAGTTGGGACCAGAGGGACCATCATGTGTTAGCCACGTGTGTGGACCCCTGTGTTCTCCACCTCCCGCCCCTCCCCTCATCCAGTCTCTTTCTCTTCCAAGACTTTCAATCCTTTGTAGTTCCAGGGTTTATTTAGAGGAGAGCTGCAAAGTTGTCCTGGAACTAGGTAGGATGTTTGAAGAGTTGGGAGTTAGAAAAAATATAGGATATTAGGAGAACCAATAGAAAAAAAATCTGTCCTCAATACACAGATATTTTAAGGAGGGATTCATGTGAATGCGGGGCTTCTCTGGTGGCTCAGATGGTAAAGAATCTGCCTGCAATGCAGGAGACCCAGGTTTGATCCCTGGGTCAGGAAGATCCCTTGGAGAAGGAAATGGCTACCCATTCCAGTATTCTTGTCTGGAGAATTCCATGGACAGAGGAGCCTGGTGGGCTACAGTCCATGGGGTCACAAAAAGTCAGACACGATTGAGCGACTAACACTTCACATAAATGCGGCATGAATGAAGCAGAAAAAAGGGAAGTGTGCCCCCCATCCACCGGGCTGGCACACGGGAGGTGGTGTGACAGGGGTGAAGCAGTCGTCCCGGGGGGCTGGCCACGTCTGTGCCGTGCAGACCACCTTAACTGCCACGGTGGTCACCTCACCTCGTGCAGAAGGCTGTTCATAATCCTCAATCTGGACAAACCTGAACCGTGTTTCTGTTTGTAGAGGTCTCATGGCACGTCAGTTAGTAAAGACTGAGCCTTATGATGCATTTGGGGTTTTCCAAATCTATCAGGGTGGGTTTACAGGTACCTGCTGGTTTTATTGGGCAAAAGAGGGGGGCCAGAGAGAGAAGGAAAGGGAAGGAGACCCTCCCTGCACCCCATCCAGGTCCCACCTAGGGGCCAGAGTCTTCAGGAGGCTCACAGTCCCTGGAGAGGAGGACAAGTTTTTGCTGCTGGTGGAGTTAGCCTAAGGCAGCCCCGGATATGGCAGGATGCTCGGAGCCCAGCCAGACCCAACATAGGCAGAGGATTAACACCAGCACTAGACGGGGTCTTGGTCTAAGCTCCCCTTTTACAGATAAGAAAACTGAGGCTCAAAGACAGGAGGTGCTCACCCATGGTCACCCAGCTAACTGTTGGCAGATTTACCAAGAGCTGTTTCGTTCTGAGCAAAGAAAAGCAACATGGGTGAGCTCAGAGCGTGGGCTACTTTTCCTTTGGTAGGTGGGCTTGAGATGCTGTTTAAACGTCCTTTTTTTCTTTCAAACATGTGTCCCTCTCTTAAAACACTTAACTTGCTCTTGCTAACCTTTTGCTGCTGCTGCCTCTTCAAACCCAGAGGAGAGGAGAGTTCCGGGTCAGCAGAGGGAAGCATCTGAGAGGCCTCTGGCCCATGGGCTTAGCTCTCAGGTCCAGCTTGCACACGGCCAAGAAGCTTCTGGGGTCTCCAAGCTGCCTCTGGGGGAGAAAGAGCCCGAAGCTCCCGTCCTGGCGACCTCTCGCCCTTCCCAGCATCATCCCGTCTGCCAAGCGCCTCCTCCACCAGGAGGCCCTCAGGAGCCCCACTGGGAGTGGGGACCAAAACCAGGGCAGCGGGCTGAGGAGGGCCTGGCCTTTCCAAAGCCCCCCTCCCCTGGACGTCAGCAGACGGAGCCTGGGAGTTCCAAGGTTGTCCAGGCAAGCTTCCTCGGGGAGCCGGGCCACCATGGAGGTGAGGCTGTGGAGCCGGGGAACTCAGGGCTGACCCGCCAGCGCACATCTGACATGCTTGGGGCCCCCACCCTGCTCGCAGGCCCCAGAGAGGCCACACGCCAGTCTTCAGGGACAGAACCTAAGGTTGCAGAGGGTGGCAGCCGCGGCTCTGAGCCACCAGAGTGCCAGCTTTGGGGAGGCCTGCCCCAGGAGGGGCTGCCTCTGAAGGGGGCACAGAGCAAAGAGAGGCAGGGGGGTGAGGAGGTGGATGAAGACCGGGACATTGATGAGTCCTCGCCCCAGGACTCCCCGCCCTCCCAGGT
>NW_011491618.1:348094-357932 GCF_000754665.1 Bison bison bison | reverse complement strand
ACCCCCCGCCCCCCCAGGTCTCCCCGATCCAAGGCGGGCCAGCTCCGCAGGCAGTTTCCGGAGAAGCCCCTGGAACCCCGGGGTCCCCAGCCGGGGGTGCCATCCCGCTTCCTGTCGATTTCCTCTCTAAAGCATCTGCAGACACCCGGGTCCCAGAGCCCGACGGGCCCAGCGAGGGGCCCCCGGGAGAAGGGCGCGGCGGGTCCCCTGAGTTCACATTCCACGTGGAAATCACAGCCAACCTGCAGAAGGATCAGGGACCCCCCTCGGAGGTGGATTTGGAAGGGACTGCACTTCCTGGGGCCCCTGGAGAGGAGCAAGAGCCCCGGAGCCCCTCTGAGGGCGAGGACACAAAAAAGACTGATCTTCCAGAACCTTCTGGAAAGCAGCCTGCAGCTGGTCTGCCAGGGAAGCCCGTCAGCCGGGTGCCTCAACTCAAAGGTCTGTGTCTTGAGCTCCTTCGCTCCCGCCTGGCGACCTCGTGTGCCACCCAGGCTGCAGGCACTGCCACTCAGCTTCCAGCTCCTCCTTGGCTCCTGCCGCTTCTGAGGCCCCCAGGGACAGCCACCAACCAGCCACCTGGGCCTTTGCTCACCTTCCCGGCCACCTCCCGTCCCTCAGGCGCTGGTAGCTCGTGTTCCTCTCACGCTTGCCCGCCGTCGCGCATGTCACCAAGACCTGCACCCACTGCTTTCTGCCCCGTTCACTCCTCTGGCCCCTTGATTTCTCTGCAAGGCTCTTCCGCCCAGTGGAGGCTGGTGGGCTGCACTCCACAAAGAGCATAGCAGCTGCTCCCACTTCGGAGGGCTCATTATGTGTCTCATATTGGTTGTCTAGGACCCTCCCGACCCTCCCAACAAGTGGGCATAATTA
This sequence comes from Bison bison bison, assembly GCF_000754665.1. Taxonomy (NCBI): domain Eukaryota; kingdom Metazoa; phylum Chordata; class Mammalia; order Artiodactyla; family Bovidae; genus Bison; species Bison bison. The sequence continues at coordinate 357,059 of NW_011491618.1, read as the reverse complement.
GCCCCGATTTGCAGATGGGAAAACTGAGGCTCCAAGCGGTGAAATATCTTGCTGAAAGTCATTGAGTAGCAGGTGATGGAGCCAGGTTTGGAACCCAAGTAGGTCTACTTTGAAAGGCACTTCCGTCTACCCCACAAGCACCTTCCAGCAGGTCCTGAGGTGTGCCCTCCCAGCCCAGAGACTCAGAGGACACACGTCTGTCCTCTGCGACTGTGTCCGTGTACAGCACCTCACATGCAGCAGGCCATACACACACCCACACACACACACCCCCATTGGAGGTAACCCAGAGCCCATGCTGAGCCTTTGGCCCAACAACCACTCTACCCTATTCTGTCTGCCTTGTGGCAGAAGAGACAGTGAGCAGAAACAAAATCTCCTCGTGGAAGGAACCCCTTCTTCTTCTTCCCTTGGCAGAGCTGGGGCAGTCCCCCTGTTGGGATTGCAGGGAGGGATCTCAGCCCCGTCCCTGTCTCAAGACCTGGGAAGCATGACCACAGCAGCCTTTCAGGAGCTGAAGAAATGGGAGGGGAGGTTCCCAAGGGTGGGGGTCTCTGTGTCCTGTCGGGTGGAGGACAGAGGAGGCCTCATGGCCACATATCAGCTGTATTCATATGTTTAGATCCTGTAGCATATTAGAATTAATCGTGGGGCCCAGAAATTGATGCTACTTAAACTGTTAATTGCAGACATCTGTTAAATGTTGTCATGAAAACTTTGAAATGTTATAGATAAAGGAACCTGTGTTTCTAAATTTAAGACCGAAAAAGAATCCTACTTTAAAATATCCTAAACTCCAAACTAATATGGGACACGTAACTGTGACTTGACAGATGACAACAGTGTTTCCTGAAATGTTGTTTTATATTGAATGCTGATCCACTGCATGTTGATAGATATGTCCAGGGGGAAAAAAGAGTTCCATTATCTAGTTTGGGGGGGAAAAAAAGATGAAACAAAGTTAAATGGAGTTTGCTGTGGGGAACTTGTCAGAGCCTTAAATATTGTAATGTACGTTCTGACCCTCTGAGAAGGATACATAGTAGCCATTTCCCCAATTTGGGAAATGCAGATCTAGCAGATGCTTTTGTTGTGATATAGATGATGATGGTCATCGGGGCAAAGGATATGAATCAGGTCCACCCAGGGCTCTTATTAAAATGCAAGTTCCTGGGCCCCACCTTCAGCTACTGTCTCAGAGTGAACCCAGGATTCTGTATTTCAAGAATGTCTCCCACTGGTTCTGCTGCATAACAGAGTTTGAAAATCTCTGGGCTAGATCATCAGTGCTGGTCACTCTAGAAATCTGGTCTCCAGGAACCAGTGAGATGCTTTCACTGTCCTTAGGGCAGAGGAAATAAAATATTGAAGCCACAGATGAAAACCTATGATCAGTTTTAAATAATGAATGCCAATAGCAGGAAAGAGTGAGTTAGAAGTTACGTTGGTAGACAAGCGGATTGGATTCACCAAGGGGTATGGCTTTCCAAACACAAAATCTGTCAATGGTTTGGTCCTAAAATCCAGAGATTATCTGTGGCAGGGGTCTCCAACCTCTAGGCTACAGATCAATACCTCCTGTCAGATCAGTGGTGGCATTAGATTTAAAGTGCACAATAAATCTAATGTACTTGAATCATCCTGAAACCATCCCCTCCCCACCCCCAGTCCATGGAAAAATTATCTTCAATGAAATAAAGAGTTTGAGGACTGCCGATCTATAGGATATTTGATGGCAGCTAGTTTGTTGGTAATCTGGGTAAAGGACAAGCAGTAGTCCCCCTTGGGAGAGAGACGGCCCTCCAGGGGTGGGTTGGACTTGCCAGAGAGCCAACTAGGACTGGTCACCCAAGCCCCTGTGAGTGCGGGGCAGGTTCTGGGAAAGCGGCCCACTCCCCCTGGTCCTTGGGTGACAGTATGAGCAAGGGGTCCTGTAGGGGCCAAAGCCTGGCTGACCTGCCCTGCACTTAGCCCTGGGGCTTCCAAATGCCCCTCCTTGGAGCAGGGTTGGCCCCAGTCGGGGGAGGCTGACCCCGGCAGAGCCTGTGAGAGGTGGTCCTGCGCCGTCTACCTTCCCTGACCGCCCCTGTACCAGCGTGTACCCATAACAGTTTCCTCCGCATCGCCTATGCATGTCCCCGCCCTCGGCCAGCCTGCTGCCCACTCTTGTCAGGGTGTTGCAAGCAACGACCCCAGTGTGCTGTGTTGATACTAACAGTGAGACACCTAACAGATTCAAGGGGAAAGAAATCAGCTGGGTTTCCACTGGCCCAACTGAACAAGACATATCGCACAGTTTCTGAGAAACCACTTTCCCTCCATTGGGCTCTCGTGAGCTGTGCTAATGGATGTAACATGCTTTCTCATTTTGCATTTTATCAGCTCGCATGGTCAGTAAAGGCAAAGATGGGAGTGGACCCGATGACAAAAAAACCAAGGTAAGCTGAGAAAACCATGGCAGCGCTCTGCCGCCATCAAGTTCATCAAGAAGCCATTCTTTGTATCTGAATTGATCTCTGTATGTGACACGTGGAAATCGCTGGTTCCCGAGGTACAGCTGTCATTCACGGCGCTTTGCGTTTTCATACAAACGTTTAAAATGCCAGCATCATCCTTGGATACTTCTGCCAGGGAAGGGCAGTCAGCAGGTTAATGAATGAATGAATGAATGCTCCTAATTATAGTTGTACCAGCATTGTTTGAATTAAGACGTTCACGGTAAATGAAAGTATGTTTGAATTTTCTGCAGTGAATTTTGGATTTTATGCTTCCCGCTACAGGTCTAGGCACAGCAAAGATATATCTGTATACACACAGAGAGATATAGTTAAGATCTATCTAGAAAATACCATTTACTTAGGGGGCTGAGGGAGTATTGAGCAAAAATGGGATATCCAACCTAAAGTGGAGGGTTCTGGAAAAGCCCTAGAAGGGAGGACCTGTGAGGCAGACTGAGAAGGAGAGATGAAGACGGGGGTTGGTGACTAGGGGTGAGAAGAGACATCCTGAGGAGTAGGATCAGTGGAGGTAAAGGCGGGTGTGGGGAGAGGAGGAGACAAATCACATGTTTGGGAGTCCTGAGCAAATCGGCTCGGTTGCTGCCAAGCTGGGGTAGGGCTGAGGCGGGCCAGAGGAGGGGAGCCTGATACACACCCTACATGCTGAGTGGACACGTGGGCTCTGGTGCCCTAGAGGCTGTCCTGAAATCCTGCCAGCCAGTCTTAAGATCTTCCCCCACCAAGGACCAGAAAACCAAGCAGCCTGCTTACCACCCAAACTGCGCCCAGGACCTCATGGTCCTTCTCACGCTCCCTGTCAGCTCTAGCGCACTCTCCTCCATGACGGGGCAGCTTGGAGAAAGCTCTCATAGCTGCACAGGGATGTTTTTCCAGGAAAACCTCACTGGGGCCCCAGATGAAGACCTGCTTTTCTTATAGGCATCCAAGAGCCCCCCATCTATGCTGCCTGAAACTCCTGGGTGTTCATCCGTCCTGAAGGACTGATGGAGTTCCCAGACACAGAATCAAGCCCTAGGCTTTGGTCTTGTGTGTTGAGGGTGGCTGCGCAAAGTGCTTGCCCTGGAGGAAGTCGGGGTTTGCCATCACAGGACCCCAGTGGGGCAGCTGAGGGTACTTACTGCAGGGACTTAGGGTGGGAGGGAGTTGCAATAACTGCTTGCCAATCGGGATGCCCATTCAGGGGAATCCTGTTCTCTGTTCATTCATCCATTCTTAAGCTGTCCCTGCCCTGGAGTTGCTCACAGCCTCGCAGCGAGAGGTCAGATCTGTCACGAACCTAGGCCACTTGGCCAGGTAGGGAGCAATGCCAGCGGAGGGGACCTTGTGAAGCTGGGGAAGGAAGGCTTGGCTTGCCAGTACCCACCCTCAGCTTTTCTTGCTAGCAGCCCCAGGGCCTCAGCCCACATCGCTCCCCTCACACCCCTGCTTCGTCCCTCTTACACTCCTTCCCAAGGCTGGCTGCAGAGAGAGCCTCAGCCACCTTAGTGGTGAATCTCGGTAATGAACAAGTCTCTGGTCAGGACTCTCCTCTGTAGCTCTGACTTCCCCTTTGGAACACCTTTGGACTTGGCCTCTTGGTTTTATTCCTGAAGGCATGGCCCTTCCCACTCCCAGACCAGCCTCCTCCACCAGGGCCATGTATCCCAGTCCAAGGTGCTGTCCACCCTCCTTCACACACTCTCCTCTCTGTGAGGTCGTCCAGCTCACAGACACCTTCCCATTGGCCACCTGCACCACCTAGGCTACTTCATTAGGTAGATCGTACTCAAGAGTAACCAGTGGCCTGACTGAGATTTACCAGACTTTGGGAGATTGGGATAGACATATATACACTATTGATACTATGTATAAAATAACTAATGAGAACCCTACTGTATAGCTTCCCTGGTGGCTCGGATGGTAAAGAATTTGCCTGCAATGTAGGACATCCAGTTTCGATCCCTGGGTCAGGAAGATCCCCTGGAGAAAGAAATGGCAACCCACTCCAGTATTCTTGCCTGGAGAATTCCGTGGACAGAGGAGCCTGGAAGGCTACAGTCCATGGGGTCGCAAAGGGTCGGACACGACTGAGCAACTAACAGTTTCACTGTGTGGCTCAGGGATCTCTACTCAGTGCTCTGTGGTGACCTAAATGGGAAGGAAATCCAAAAAAGAGGGGATATATATATATACATATACCTGATTCACTGTGCTGTACAATAGAAACTAACAACAGTGCAAAGCAACTACACTCCAAGAAAACTTAATTTTAAAAATATTGGGTGGGGGGAGATTTACCAGACAGTTTAGTTTTGAGACTTTAATCAGAAAATAAGTGTGTGTGTGTGTGTGTGTGTGTGTGTGTGTGTTCTAAGTGGTATCAGACAGAATCCTTAAGACCTGCCTAATCAGGTACAGTCCTGATGTTGGCAAGGACGATTCTATCAGTGTAGTGGAAGAGGGAGAGGGGTTAGGGGGCCAGCATGAGCTCCCCACCTGGAATTGAGCAGAACCAGGGGCACTGCTGACCCATGACACACTGGAGATATTTTCTGGAGAAACATCCTAAGAATCATATACTTCTGGCGATCTCCATTGACTCTCTGGGTGCGAGCCACCTTTTAACCAGTGGTCTCCAAAGTGCAGAGCTGAAATAGATCCAGTGGGCTGGAGAAAGAACATACCAACACGTCTGTCATTTTCTCCAGCTCTGCCATATGTAAGTTTCATAATGTACGTCATATGCTAGCATCGTAGTATATGCATTAGCTGATGAATGACTGCAAGTTCATGGTCACTTTCTGGTCTTCCTGATAAGGACTGTTAAGGGTGAATGATCCATATGGTTTGGAGATCATGCCTTTAAACCATTACCTGCCTTATTTGTTTTTAGTTAGTGTCCTTTTTCAGTTTGTACCTTTCTCCCATGTGCTGACTTTTATTTTGATTTTATTTATGTTTATGTTTAAGCCATCCACACCTTCTTCCGCTAAAACCCTGAAAAATAGGCCTTGCCTTAGCCCCAAACGCCCCACTCCTGGTAGCTCAGACCCTTTGATCAAACCCTCCAGCCCTGCCGTGTGCCCAGAGCCATCTTCCTCTCCTAAACACGTCTCTTCTGTCACACCCCGAACTGGCAATTCTGGAGCAAAGGAGATGAAAGTCAAGGTAAGAGGAACCCACCTTTGGAAAGAATCAGGCTGCTCTGCTGTAGTTTTCAAAAGTATGCTTTTCTAGACGCAAAGACCTTTCTTTAGATAAGCTCTCACCTAGAAGCATCATGTAAAACAGTTAAAATTCTCTGGTTAGAACAGGGGAAAGGAGGCGCAGGACCATCCTTTTCAACTCCCCGTCATCCCGTAAGGCACGGGAGGGGACCCTGGTTTGAAAATCACTGTGGGTTTCCTTGGTCTGTTCCCGGCTTTAGTAACTCGGGGATGCTCCCGGGTTGCCCTCATTTGGGTTGGACAGCAGCCCTCGCACCCACACCTGTCCCAGTGGCTCACTCCCTCCTGAACCATCTCGTGGTCCCCGGGTCATGTCAGTTTCTCTTTTGAGTTTGTGTTGTGTGTCAAGGTCACTGCCCCCGGTCAGCTGACCCTGCTTGTGCACCTGTGCTCCACCTTTGGCCCATCTGCTAATTGATGCTGGTGTTCACCGCCAAGGGCTCTTAGCACACCTGAGGCGTTACTGAACCCCGAGACCTGTTTGAGAGAGAATGGAAGGATGGGACTAGCTTAGCACTCTCGGTCAGGTTCAACAAACTGTCTCCACGTGCCTCTGAAACCAACCACCAGCAGGCAGATAAACCCCCCTAAGAGAGTCAGAGAATGGTGTAGGAAGTCTGCAGACGTCCTGCCTGCCGACACTGGTGGATGTTGACTCTGATCATTGCTATGAGCTCTGTTGACTTTTTATGAAATACATTGGCTCCACTTGTGCAGGTTACTCACATAAACAGTTCGTCCAGGAGGAAGTGGTACTCAGGAGTTTAGGAGGGGCTGTGGATTTGTGTATCTTTGTCATGGTAAGGGACACTTATATTTGGCTGGCAGAGCGTCACCCCAATCATAGCCTCATTTTGAGTCAAGCTGGTAGAGTGGAGCTGGCATTGATGCCAGGTGGCAGAAACCCTTCCCAGTTGTAAAAAAAAACACTCTACTATGCATTGGTTTACAGGGGGCGGATGGTAAGCCTGGAACGAAGATTGCCACACCCCGGGGAGCAGCCCCTCCAGGCCAGAAAGGCCAGGCCAACGCCACCCGGATTCCAGCAAAAACCACTCCCACCCCGAAGACCTCGCCAGGTACTGGTGAGAAGGGCTTCCTCTGGAATCCTAGTTGGCGGGTGGGGATGGGGAGAGCTGGCCACGGAGGCCCTGACGGTTAACCTCTGGTAGCCAACTGATGCCTGTGGTTCAGGAAGCATCAAATGTTCATTTTCTAATTCTTTTAATTTTCTGAGCTAGATATTGAATCCCCACTTTTTACCATGAAGAAATCGAGGCTCTGAGAGTTTGCATGACTAAGTCTCACCAGACTTTTAAGCATGAGGAAAATACTAATAACTGACTAAAAACTGATGGAGAAGGGGCTTCTCTGAGCTTCTCAAATCCCGCGACACCCAGCTCCCCGCCACCTGGGAGGTGATTTTCAGCCCCTAATGAGGGGTGGGACACTATGTGTGACTTCACGTAGCGGGCAGCGCCTGCTAACTTGCTGGGATGTTAGGGACCTTCTGACAGAACCTAAGGGCCTTAGCTGAGCACTCACAGGCTGGGCCCGTCTCCTGGGCTCCTATGAGTAAAAGCCACTGGGTTCTGAGTACCAGCCACGGCTTCAGTCGAGCCATTTTGCTTCCAGTGGGGACAGCCAGGCTGAGTCCACCCTTCCCACTGCCCTGACGACTGACTGTCCCGGGCACCTGGGTTTAGCCTGTGCATGACTCAGGGTGTGATCCAGGGCAGCACTCAGGGGGCCTGTGGGTCTTAGGCGGCCTATGTGTGAGGCCTGGGCCAGCACCCCAGGGTCTCTGCTGCTCCTTGGCCCCAGGGGTGGCTGCCCAGAGTCCTGGTCTCCTGCATATCTTGGCCGTGGCGTTTAGCGAGGTTGCTGTAGGGTGGGGCCTGCATGGATACCCGCTCACTAAGGCCCATTGGTTGACTTTCTCCCATAGGGTTTATTTATTTTTTTAATTACTATTTATTTATGTTTTTGCTACACTGGGTCTTCCTTGCTGCGCTCGGACTTTCTCTACTTGCAGCGAGTGAGGGCTACTCTGTTGTTGTGTATGGGCTTCTCCTTGCAGTGGCTTCTCTTGTTGCAGAGCACAGGCTTATTTGCTCGGTGGCATGTGGGATCTTTCTGGACCAGGGGTCAAACCCGTGTCCCCTGCATTGGCCAGGAGGATTGTTCACCACTGGACCTCCAGGGAAGCCCGGGTTTTTCCTCATGTATAGAGTACATATGATACAAGGGGAACTCACAGACTCCTGACTGGATTTCATATATGATTTTGATCCTGCATTTCTTCACTTTACATTATGCCAGTTGATTCATGCAACTGGAGTCATAACTAGAAGCAAGAACCCATGTTTCTCTCTGGATCTTAACGGCCCTGGAGAGGACAGGCCCCCCAGGTCGACCTTGTTTCCTGCTAGCCGGTGCCCCTCGCTCCCTGACCCCATTCCCACCTCCCCCCCCCCACCACCCCCCCTGCACCTGCTGCATAAAAACAAAAACTCTCATTGAGGCCTTTTCACGCTTGATGATGATGAGGCTTTCTGTGGATTTTCTTTTTAAGCAACCATGCAAGTGCAGAAAAAAGCACCCCCTGCAGGGGCAAAATCTGAGAGAGCTAATTCTGAGCCTGCCTCGCCCAGCTGGGGTCATGCCTTTTGCACGTGCAGCTTGTTGGTTGGCGTGGGGGGAGGGGGGAGGGGGAGGGGGTTAGAGCCGGGAGGACCTGCTTTTGAAATGTAGGCTTCCTGAAGTTGGAACAGGCAGAATGCCTGCTCCTCTTCTCGAGTGGTTTGTGCAGATGTGTCTGTCCAATGGGCAATCCTGATCCTAATCCTGCGTGTTCTTGGCATCAGCCGGGGGCTCTGGGTGGGGCCAGGGGAGCAGGTGCCTTGAGCTGATGCGGGTGCTGGAGTTAGGACCGGCCCTAATCAGGTTAGGGGGAAGCTGCATTGGCGAGTGGTGGGGATCCTGTCCTGTGGGCTCCGGCCGCTGGCGCCGTTCTCCAGATGAGCACACAGGCTTAGGGAAGGAGGTTGAGGGACTTGCCTGAGGTCACTCTGTAGTTCAGTGGCACAGAAAGGGTGGGGAACCACCCGGTCTACCAGGCAGCCTGTGTGCCAGGGGGCAGAGGGCAGGGGGCTCTGAGCCTGGAGGCTCTACTTGTCCTCTTGCTGCAGAGCTTGACTCCTTGAGGAGTTTCCAACAGACATGGAGATTCAACCAAGA
>NW_011491618.1:276118-347994 GCF_000754665.1 Bison bison bison | reverse complement strand
AGAACCTCGTGCTCATCCTCTCTTTGACAAGAGAAGACATTGCTTCCTGCAGAGAGCTGCCCTTTCTCCTGCTTGGGGCCCAGCAGGTTCCCGTTTGGTACACATGGTTCCTGGGTGGTGGGGGGCATCGGCCGCCCCTCAGAAATGGAGGGGAGTGAGGCCGCCACTTGGGCACAGCGTCCAGCCCAGTGGCTCTCAGACTCAAGAATCCTGCTCAAGAATCAAGAATCAGGAGTCTGCTTTAGAATCCCTGGGAGAAAGGGAAGCACCAGTTTTGCAGTCCCTGCCCCTAGAGATTCTATCCTATCCGGCCTAGACGGGGCCCCGGAATCTGTATCTTACAGGTCCCACCCCTCCCACCCACCACCGCCCCCGCCACCGCCACCGCCACCTTGGCGGCTCTCGAGATCCCGAAGCAGGAGTGCCTGGACCACATTTGGTGAAACACGAATCCAAGAGGCAGACAGAATAGCCAACCAGGAAGTGTGACAGGGGGTTGAAGAGTGCAGGGAGAGACACGTGTTAGGAGCCCAGGGCTGGTCAGCTGGGAGAGGGGCGGCGTCCGCAGCCCTCCTGGAGGGCGTGGCCTCTGCCCTGTGTCCGGAAAGGCTCACTGCTATTTGCCCGGCAGCGCCTTTTCGCGCAGGGCGTTCTTGGGGAGGGCAGGGCGGCTGTGAAGCGGCATGGCTTGTTTCGAAAGACAGGGACTGATGGACAAGATGCAGGCATACCATTCTGGAACCCAGGTACCAGAGAGGAGTTGGGAGGTTGGATAGGGGTCTAGCGGGGAAGGGGCCTTGAACTTGATGAACAGCTCAAAATTCACCCTGTGGTTAGAGTCCAGTGGAACCATGTGTGAAATAGACAGCTAGTGGGAAGCTGCTATAGCACAGGGAGCTCAGCTCAGTGCTCTGTGATGACCTGGAGGGGAGGGATGTGGGGCAGGGATATACGTATTTTGTTTTTTCCTATGCTTATAGCTAATTCACGCTGCCCTTCAGCAGAAACCAACACAACAATGTAAAGCAGTTACCCTCCGACTAAAAATAAATTTAAAAAATAAAGAGTCCAGTGGATACAGATGAGACCTTGGCCCACCATCGCATTACCCTTATTCAGGGCAAAGGCCAAGGTATCCCTGCCCAGCCTGTCAGTCGGCATTATATTTATTTCCTCTGAGCTCAGAGAAGGAAAGTGACTTGTCTGAGATCACTCAGCTGGCTGGAGCCGCTCCCGACCCCAGGGACACTGGGCGGAGTTGCTCCCCTCTGGGGAGTAGTCCTGAGTGGTACTTGGCGACCACTCTGTTGCTTCCCTGGGAAGCAGGATATTTTTGTCCCAAAGCAATGAGGCTGGGAAGAGGGGGCATTTCTCTAGAAATGGAGGCAAGGGCAGCCTCCCGCTGGATTGACTGAACTTCCGACCTTGTTCCTACCGGCCTGGTCCAGCCCTGACTCTGGGAATGGACCACAGGACAGAGACCCTTTTTCTGACTCCCGTCCCTCTGGGTCCTGGCCTCACGCCCGCCCTCCTTTCCAGGTGAATCTGGGAAATCCGGGGACCGCAGCGGCTACAGCAGCCCCGGCTCCCCAGGCACTCCGGGCAGCCGCTCCCGCACCCCCTCCCTGCCGACCCCGCCCACCCGGGAGCCCAAGAAGGTGGCGGTGGTCCGCACTCCCCCCAAGTCGCCGTCTGCAGCCAAGAGCCGCCTGCAGGCCGCTCCCGGGCCCATGCCAGACCTGAAGAACGTCAAGTCCAAAATCGGCTCCACGGAAAACCTGAAGCACCAGCCAGGAGGTGGCAAGGTAAGGGCGTATGCGAGACTGGCTGTGTGTGTGTCTGCCCCGGGGCGCCCGGAGAGGGCATGGAGGGATTGGGCGGGATGGGGAGGGTCCGGGGAGCCCCTCTGCTCCCCCCCCCAGCCTGCGTCCCGCCCCCGCCCCATAGCATAGGCCCCTCCCTGACCTCTTGAAGGAAAGACTGTGGGTTAGGGTTCAGTTCTGTGCTGGGGTCACCAGCAGGCTGTCAGTGCCAGCTCAGTGGAGAGACAGCACCGGTTCTTCCCTCGGTCACCTCAGCCCCTGCTGATGGGATCGATCAGAGGTGACAGCGTGGTAGCCCCACGACCTGGGGGTTCTCAAAGTGGGTGCCTGCAGGGGGTTCCCCAGTTTCCTTGTGGTTGAGACCATGAGACAACCAGTGTACAGGCGGGTGTCTCTGGCATTGGTTGAACATGTGTTTAGGTCCCAATTCTGGGGAAATTCGTGATACCATTTTGAACAACTGATTCTTCCAGGGACAAATGGGTGCTCACGTCATCTCTGGGTCTCCCAAAGGTGGAGAAAATGAGCTTCCAAGAGCCTGGGTGGAGGGATGTGGGCACAGCCTGGACCCCTCCTCCTCTCTTTGACCCCCTCCCCCACTGTGTGAGTTTCCTAGGGTTGACATACAAAATGCCACCAACTGGGGACTTGTCTGGTGGTCCAGTGGTTAAGACTCCACATTTCTGTTGCAGAGGGCATGGGTGTGATCCCTGGTTGGGGAACTTAGGTGCCGCCAAGAAAAAAAAACTAACACGAACTTGGGGGGCTTATACAACAGAGATGTAATTCCTCATAGAGCCCAGAAGTCCAAGGTCAAGGTGCTGGTCTCCTCTGAGGCCTGTCTCATGTGCCTGCAGGTACTGCTTTCCCCTCGTGTCCTCACTGGTCCCTCTCTGGGTGTCACTATGTCCCAGTCCTGCCTCCTGTAAGGACACCAGTCCTATTGGCTTAGGGCCCACCCCAGTGAGCTCATATTAACTTAATGACCTCTTTAGAGACCCTATTCCAAACACAGTCCCGTTGGGAGGTACTGGGAGTTAGGACTGCAGCCTGTGGATTTGGGGAACACAATTCAGACCATGACAACGCTCCTTGCCCCCCAGCACCGGGGAGGGGGATGGAGCAGGGAGAACAGGGTGTGGTGGGGAGCAGAGGACAAGGACACCCACTCCCCCCCACCTCTTGTGTTGAGCCTTCTTAGCTGGACTGTTTCTGGAGCAGAGCGCCTCCTGGTGGGCAAGGGCCAATGTGTCCCTTCAGTCCAGAGTGCCCCCCAGGCTCCTGATTTTATTAATCGCTCTTGACTGGGGCCTGGGTCACTGTGGAGGGAGGGGTCTCAGAGGCCTTTGGTCCATGTCAGTGGCCTTTGCCTGAAACCCTGCCCTGTATCCCCGTGGAGCTTCAGGGCCTCCTGCTGCCCTTTCCCATCCTTGGGTCCTGCCCAGCAGGGAGGTCTGGGTGCCTCTTGGGGTCTTTGGGCCACAAGGCTGGGCCTGAGCAGTGTTGACCTCCCTGCAGTGTTTGCTGTGCTACTTAAAGACACATTGCCTGTCTCCTTATGGGGGGGCTCTGGCGCAACTGGCTTGAAGCTGACCGGGAGTGGGTTTCCAAGGTGATGGGACGTTTCCCACTGGCATCTGAACCCCACCCCCAGCTCTGGGGTTTCATGGCACAGAGTGTTCGCCTCTGTTTTGAAAACTGAAAGACAAAACCCGACACGGCCAGCTCTGAACCACTGAGAAGACCGCGGGGCTATGACCAGCGCGATCGCGGCCAGAGGAGGCTGTGATGGGCAGCGACTCCCGGCCCGTGGGGCTCTGTCACACACTGGCTCCCCCAGCCCGGGCTGCACCCCGTCATCCCCGAGTTCACCTGAGGTCGGCCTGGAGGGTCTGGGCAGCATTTGGCCCCGTGCTCAAAACCCTGCTGAAGCAGCAGTGACAAGGCTAAGCAGGGAGGAACCCGCCCCTCGCACCCGAGCTGCCGGATGCAGTGGTTGGGGAGGAGTCTGGTGGCCTGAGGGCCAGTGACTCATGCTTAGGATGGAAAGGGAGAGGCTGCCCCCAGGTTATGGCTGTACCGCATGGGTGCAGATGCTTGTCCACAGCTACAGACTTGACGATGAAAGGAGAAAGGTGGACTTTTCTTGGGGTTTATTGGGGAAGGAGATGTGGGGAAGTGGCCAAAAGGGGAGTAACAGCGTCCTCGTAAATTCCTTGCAAAACTTAGAAAACTGTGTGAAACAAAGAAAACCTGAGCCATAACCACAAGATCAACAGATTAATCTCCAGGAAAAACAAAAAAATAGATTAAAAAAAAAAAAAGAAAACAAAAGGGAAAAAAAGGTCCCTGGGATCGATCCAAGCAGAAGGCCTCTTGAGGTGACTCGACTGGTGACTTCGCTGGTGGTCTAGTGGTTAAGAATCTACCTTCCAAGAGCTTCCCTGGTGGCTCAGATGGTAAAGAGTCTGCCTGCAGTGTGGGAGACCCAGGTTCGATCCCTGGGTCGGGAAGATCCCCTGGAGAAGGAAATGGCAACCCACTCCAGTATCCTTGCCTGGACAATTCCATGGACAGAGGAGCCTGGCAGGCAGGCTACAATCCATGGACTTTCAAAGAGTCGGACATGACTGAGCGACTTCACCTTCCAATGCAGAGGATCCCCGGTCGGGGGACTTAGATCCCACATGTTTCGGGGCAGCTAAGCCCGTGTGCCTCAACTACTGAGCCAGTGCACCCTGGAGCCTGTGCCATGTAACACAAGAAGCCCGCGCGTGGCAACAGGAGAGGCCTGCGTGCCACAGCGAAGACCGAGATCAGCCAAAATTAAAAAGAAAAAATGACTGGACTGAAGGTCCCTGGAGGTCCTTGTGAGATCTCTGGGTCCCTGTGGCCTCTTATTTGGCCCAGCATATACAGTAAAAGGGACAACACTTCAAGAGACTGAAGAATAACCCAACTTCCTCAGTAGGTGACACGCTGAAGGAGGAGGAGCAGGACAGGTTTATAAACCTGCAGAGACTGAAAAGCGCACATCAGTCTAACTGATGTTAGACTGTTGCTGGTTGGAAAAAAAATGTAAAACGTCTGTTTTCTGCTTCATACTCTTCTCTGATTTCATGATTTGCTACAGTGAACATGAAGAGTCCAAAACAAAATTACTTTTAAAGGAAAATTCAAATAATCACTTGGCCACTTTAACCTAACCAGCTGGATCCACCAGAATTGGGAAGGGGAGGAAGGAGCAGCAGTTCTCCTGTGACTGCAAAGGAGAATCATCTGGGGTAGGGAGGGGGAAGGATTCTTTTAAAAATCCTCATGCCTGGACTTCCCTCGAGGTACAGTGGATAAGAGTCTACCTGCCAATACAGGGGACATGGGTACTGATCCCTGGTCTGGGAAGATCCCACAGGCTAGGGAGCAACTAAGCCTGTGTGCCCAGAGCCTGTGCACCGCAAGGAAGAGTAGCCCCCGCCCCGTTCGAAGCAACCAAGACCCAGTGCAACCTAAAATAAAATTAATTTGAAAAGAAAACAGAACTTGTTTTTAAAAAATCCTAGTGCCAGAGCCTTACCATGAACCTTGAGAGTCTCGAAGGGGGCCACCCCAGGGGTTTCCAGGGGTTCAGCAGTCCAGGCTGAAACCCCTGTCCCTGAATTCTTACCTACTGACCTCTGGTCTCAACCCTGACTGCTGGAGCCTCCCACGAGCCCTGGATCTGGGACTAATTTTTTTTTTTTTCCCCCTCTTCTGGTCCTGCCCCTCCTGCTATTTTCAGATTCCAAGCACCTGGCTCCTCAGACGACTCAGACCCAGCCCAGGTCAGGCCCTAGGTCCTGCACCCCCTCCCCAGAGTCTGTCCCAGTGCTATTCTTAGGGGGATCGTGGAGGGGGGAGTTCAGACACAAAGAACCAGCATTTAAAACACCTAAAAAAACAAAAACAAAAAGGACCCACTGCAGGTGTAAGCGATATGAAATTAACATCCTTCTATCCTGGGGAGGGTGCGAATCCCTGCAGTCTTTTGGATATAATAAAGAATTATTCTTAGTTTTCACAGTTTAATTCTGCTAAATCAATGGTCTGTTGAAGGATCTCATATCCCCTTCCTCTGGACTAGATTGAAGGTCACCTTGAGATCTTTGTGTCCCTCTGGCTTCAGACTTGATGTACAGTAAATGCTGTATACTCAAAATCAAGGAAAGAAAGAAGGCTCTAAATTCAGAAGAAGCTTCATGCACAAGAATGCAGATTGTGCTTTATTAATAATTGCCAAACAAAACAACTCAAAAGTCTAAATTAGAAATAATAGTGATGCCATACTATAAAATATTTGCAGTCATTAATAATTATCTTTGAAGATAATTTTTACAATTATAAAAACTATAAATAAGTTAAAAAAATTGTATAAATTTTGTAGGTTATATCTACCACTTGTATAAAAGCCGTGTATAGAAGACAAATATGACAAAACGCTAATAGTGGCTCAGAGAAATTGTGACTGATTCTTTTCCTCTATTTTTACCTTTCTTCCTAAATTTTTTACAGTGAAACCATTTCTAATTAGAAAAAAAAAATGGAGGGACTTCCTTGGCGGTCCAGTGTTAAGACTTTGTACTTCCACTGGTCTGGTAACTAAGATCTCAAATGCCATGCAGTGTAATCAAAAAGAATTAAAAAAAAAAAAAAAAACTGGATAGAAATACAGTTGTGACTGGAAGTGTCACAGTAGATATTAGTAAAATATCTATGTTTTTAATAAAAGAACATAGTTCATATAATTGAAAAGGAAAAATGAACCAATACAAGGAATCAAACTGTAAGGAAAAGGGTTTATCTGTTGTTAAGAGTTCAGATGTGTCAATAATCTATTTAGTCCACAAAGAAAAATACATATAAATATAGAGAAGCAGAAATTGCTTATCATTTCTAACCTCAGTGTGATACACAAACTTCATTATATGCATCTTGTTAACATGACCACAAATGCTCAAAAATCAAATTTTCCTTTGTCACTGCTCATTCAGTTTAGAAATGAAAATGCCTTTTCCAAATGTCTTGGTTACAAATGCCATAAATTATGTGGCAATGCCCCCAAATTATACTTAGAAGGAATTCATCATTTTAAATGCTTTAATTTAAAAAAAATTAACTGCAGCGTATAAATTATGTTCTTATTGATAGAGAAAAAGAATACAAGCAAAGAAATAATACACAAAGAGAAGACAGAAATAAATTTAGAAAATGGAGCATACAATAGCATCACAAACTGATTCCTTCTTTCTTTCCTTTATTAATTCAACCAGCATTTCTGGGGCACTTCGGAGTGCCAGGCCCTGTGCCGAGTTCCTACCCCAAGGCCTAGGCAGGAGAGAGAGACACTGAGCTGATTAAGCAGGGGCAAAAGGAGAGGTTGGCCAGGGAAGCTTATGCAGGAGGGAGGAGCCTGCTGCACCATTGAGGGTTCTCCACACTGAGGGTCACCTGCGTTGTGGAGTGTTGCACACGATTATCACCAACAAAGCAGAGAAGACAGAACAGATCCTTATTTAGGACCATCATCAAGTCTTTAAAAGGACAGTTCTCGTACCCGCCTGAACCGCACGCGCCCCCCCCCCCGCCATATACTGCTGGGGACACAGACTGAGGACTCCTGGGAAACTGCACCTGGAGATACTGAGAACAAAAGCAAAATAAAGCTAAAACTGGCACCAGCTGGGGTGGCAGAGGGGTGTGGGTTAGGGTGGAGCTTTGTTTGTTTACATGTGAGCTTTGGAGAGTTAACAGCTGACAGAGGGAGGTCCCTGCTGGGTCTCCTGTGTCCCGACAGCAGAGGATGGAGAAGACAAAGGGATAGTGGAGGGCAGCCACCCCCGCCCCCCCACCCCCGGCAGAGCCTCAGGCTCCACAGTCAGTCTCGGAGAGGGTGTTGAATAAGAGGGTGAGTGTGGGCCCGGCCGAGGTTAGGGCAGCACCAACCTCAGCAGCTTCTCTGGGGGGTCAGTGGAGAGCAGAGGTCCCAGGTACCTCCCAGAGTGAGAGAGGAGTTCATCTGGGCTGAGACAGCCAGGTAAGGAGAACTGCGGGGATACTTGTGGTTTCCAAGGTGAAAAGGGAATTGCAGAGTCATGACCAGAGCATGGGACATGGTCTGGTTGGCTTTGAGCAGATGGAGCTAAAGTCACTTCCTCTGAGAATGTGCAAGCCAGGAGCTGGGATGCGAAGGCCCCCCACGCAGGACTGAAAACCATCAGAGCTGCAGGGCTTGGACAGGCTTGAGCCGCGATGTTCCAGATGGCCACAAGATGGCAACAGCATGCTATAAGTGTCTGGCTCTGGAGCCCGAGAGTGTTTTGAACATTTGTTATATTTGTTGACAAAGTTTCAAGTCTCCTTTTGAAAAGTACAAGTGTAGAACATCTTTGCAGAGTAAATAAAGTGAGTCTGTACCTAGGATAGTTTGCTTGTCCTGGATCAGGGCCGTGGACTCAACTGAACTTGATCTGAGGTGTCAGGCTGTGCAGAACCAGGCGGGGCCCCTCCTGGGGGGCAGCCTTGTAACTCTGAGACCCTCTGGACGTCTCTCCCCGTTCACAGCATCTGTGTTTACAAAAAACAATCTTGTATAAATTCCATCATTTTAAAGCGTCTTGGATCAGTCGCTGTTTAAAGGAGCAGTATAAACAGTTGCAAAGGGGCACTCTGTTTGCACAGTCGCGCCCCACTCTTTGTGACCCTCTGGACTGCAGCCCACCAGGCTCCTCTGTCTATGGAAATGTCTCCTCTAATATTCGATCTCCAGTGTCAGTTCTCAAGCTGACCACTTTGGACTTGAAGAGAAGGCTTGCTGTGGGTGTCCAGTGCTCTCCCCAGGTTAGGTTCCCTCCAGAACATCCCAGCCCCTAGTCCTCAGCACTGGGCCTGTTGATCCTGGTGAGGCCAAGCTGGGCCCAGTACAAGACACGGCTGGAGACAGGCCTCTCCAGGGGCAGCCCAAGGACACTTGGCCAGCCTGGGAGCTGCCGAGGGTGGAGGCAGGGCTGGGCCATCTGGAGCACCTCGAGAAATCTGAGCCCAAACAGAACCAGAACAAGATCTGATGTGGGTTTGGAACCATTTCGGGTTCTCCAGGAAATGGAGTAAACCCAAATGGACCTGCTCCCGGCCTCATGCCACCCCAACCTCTCCTCCAGGGTCAAACCCCGACCACAGGAATTTGTCCCTTGAGTAGTGGTCTCCTGGATCAAAATTTGGAGCTTCCAAAACATTGCTTTTCCCTTTGGCTATTTGCAGTGTCCGCCCGGAGCTGAGGCTCAATGTCACACATTTACTCTAGTTGAGAAATTAAGTTTCAGGATTCCAATTTCATAATGCCAACTATTGCCCTTTTATTCTTCCTTTCTGTAAATCTACCATTCTGTAAAGGGTGTTGACTTAATTTGAGGACTGACAGTAATTCAGGTCTGCTTGCTAAGTGTCCTTATGTCTCTTGCCAAATCCCACAGAAGTTTGTTGCCTTTTTTGTGGGAACAAGAAGAAGCCTGGAGAAAACATTTCTGTGTCTGTTGCACATTGTATTATTGCTTCATGTCTCTTGAGTCATTTGATTACCTTTCTTGTAAGGATTAGTACAGAAAACAAGGCTATCCTCCTTGAAAAACTGGTCAGTGTTCTTTGTCAGATTAGAGTTATGTAACCCATCACGTTTCCCTTTTTGCTTTGACTTCTGGGAAGCTCAGAGCTAAATGTTGTTTAGTTGCTAAGTTTGTCCGACTCTTTTGTGACCCCACGTATTGTAGCCTGCCAGCTTCCTCTGTCCATGGGATTTCCTAGGTAAGAATACTGGAGTGAGTTGCCATTTCCTTCTCCACAGAGCTAAATGTAATGATCAGTCTTATAATTGTCAGTCCTGATGACCTCCCCTTCTCTTAACTGTCTTTTCAGTTTTCTTGTTTTATTATTTTGTGTGTGTTAAGTATGTGCTTTCTTATTCTGAACTGCTCCAGTTCTCTTGTGCAACAAGTAGGCAAGTCTGCTTCTGGAACTTATTTGGTGGAAAGTTATGAATAAAAAATGATCCCCAAAGCAGGAGTGCTTGTGGGACTCCTTGAAATTTGAGGGTGGGACAAAACGATTCAAAGACATTATGCAGACAGTGACAGCAACTCCCTATGAAGCAGGTGAGAAAACCTGTTCCGCCTCCTCATCTCAGCTCAAGCCCGGGCTGATGCCGCCTACTGCCTGGGAGGAGAGACATCACCGTTCACCTAGAGAGAGTCTTGTTTCTATTTAGCTTATGAGACAACAGGCTTGAGGACAACTCAGGCAAACTGTTGTTACATAGGTATCCGTGGCCGCAGGAACACCCAGATCTAGATTCCTGTGTGGTTCTGTGGCTGATTTGAGAAAGTCACTGAACTTCTCTGGGTTTTAGATGGCCTCTTCATCAGTAAGGTGGCAGGCGAAAAGGGCGACATGGAATTAGGTATTTATCCAGCCTCTAGATGAGGGATGGTTTTTACACTTAAAAACCAGAGAAGTTGGACTTCCCTGGTGGTTCAGTGGTTACGACTCTGCGCATCCAATGCAGGGGCCCGGGTTTGATCCCTGGTTGGAGAGCTAAGATCCCAGGTGCCCCGTGACATGACCCAAAAAAACAAAAAACCAGAGAAGTTACAGAGGAAGAAATGTTACAAAGGAAGTACATTAAAATGTCAGCATTTGTATGCTAGAAAAATAAATACAACTACTAACAAAAAAGGACAAAGGAACAACTTTAATAATAATCAAAGAAAATGCAGAATAGGCCAACAATACAAATCTATTAATTTTAATCAAGGAAATAAAAACAATTTCTTCTAATTGCACAATGCTGGTGGCAATATAGTAAAACTTTCTCACCAGTGCTCACAGGAGAAATTAATCCGACCCTTTAAAAAGTCATTTGGAGGACCGTGTGTGGGGTTTTTAGAATATTTATAACTTTGGCCCAGAAATTGTATTTCTGGGACTTTGTGCTATGAAAATGATCCACAAAATGGGAAAAACTCCTTGTAGAACGATGTCCATGGTAAGGCTGTTTGTATTATTTAAAATAAAATCAATATAAATATCTGATAGCATAGATAACACAAAATGGAATAGGACATTTTTTAAATTAATGCTTCTGATTGTAGAACATGGCAAATACTTGGTAAAGCAAGATATAAAATAGTAGGCACACATTTATATGTCTGCAGTGGTACTTTTATTTTTATATATGAGCATTCATGAGGACAAGAAAATGCAGTAGTGGTTGTGTTAGAGTAGCAAGAAAACTTTTTCTTGAACCTCTGTTTTTCAAGAACACAGTTTATATTACTTAATGAAAAAAATACACAGCTTTTTACTTTAAAGGAACATAAAAGAAAACAAAGAGGTGGGTTAGATATGTATTTCCCAGGTTTTTCAATCCAGATCAATTAAATTAAGGAAAAAAACAGGGATGGAGCCTAAGAGAAAATTATTGTATTTAGCTTGCCAGGTTAATGATATCTAAAAATAAATATTATCTATTACCAATGTGATTTGATAATTAACAATTTAATAAAGGGAAAGTCATTTTTTTTTATCTTATTGGAGGAAAAGGCCATTTTAATATCAAAATGGTAGGATGGATAACTTTTGCTATCACGTCCTTATTTCCTCCATTGGCTGAGGACCTGTGGACCCCTGATGGCCGGCTCTGGGGTCAGATTTGGGACCCTTCTCCTGAGATAAGCCCAGGCTCTGACCACCCCCGGCCTCAGGGTTAGTGGGCCCCCCGGCAGCAACTGCCACTTTTCCAGAATTTTAGAGGGTGTGCTGGTACTTCATTGGGAACTTTAGCTGGCAGTTGTTCATACCTGTAGTTGATAAAAACTAAGGCCTCCTGTTTGCAAATACTGAGCCCCCTGATGAGGGACAGCTGGTGATGGTGGATCACTGCTCTCGCAGACAAATCGTGGCGTTCAGCTCGCCTCCGCTAGGTATTCATACACAGACAAATTAGATAAAAATCCCCCCTCCCCCGAATGTTAATAGCCTCACACTTTTTCCGTGGTGCCTGGAAAAAAGGGAGCCTTGCAGAAATACAGTATGGTCTCTACCATCCCCACACCTGCTCAGGAAAACTTAGGGAAGGGTGCCTGGGAGCGCTGTTCCCTCTGAGTGCCTGGGGGTTCATGGCCAAGGACCAGCCAATGGATGGAAGGGCGGGCACTCACCCTGCCTTCCAAGAGACACAGGCCTTCCCTGAAGGGGTCTGAACTTACCTTCTCCATAAATCTACCCATGTCCTCCCCATGAAGTCAGGGATTCTTGAACCGGAACAAAACACCAGGGGAGCTTTTCAGAAGCCTAAGGTCAGGAGTGGGATCTGGGATTTTAACAATATACCTGCAGGTGACTGCAGTGCCCACAGACCTGAGGACAGCCAGGTAAAGGTCTCGGTGAATGTTCAGATGGGTCTGGTAGGCGTGTGAATGAGGCCACAGCGAGGACCTTTTATTTGTTCAGTTAATAATGTGACTGAGCACATTTTGCTCCATCTCAACCTGGTGACCCCCACCTCCGAGGTGCTCTCTGACGGGGGAGGCCGCCCTACTGCAATCCTCCCAGAAAGGGAAGAGCCACTTCTGACGGATCTGTTTTGTAAGCCCAGGGCAGTAAGGTGGGGTCCATCTCCAACCACTCACAGCTCTGGAATGCTCCCCAGGGAGGTGTGAACCGGCCTGCCCTCCTCTCAGGCCTGCAGCCGGCAGCAAGTGTGTTTGTGCAGCAGACACGTCTGGGTGTGGTGTGTCACTCATCCTTTTTTCTGGCTGTCAAAGGTGCAGATAATTAATAAGAAGCTGGATCTTAGCAACGTCCAGTCCAAGTGTGGCTCAAAGGATAATATCAAACACGTGCCAGGAGGCGGCAGTGTGAGTACCGTCACACTTTCCAGCTGTGGTTCCGGGTTTGAGAAGTGGCATGAGTGTTTGTACTTGTGAGACATTGCATAGAATAAACCATGCTCAGGCTCAGAGTCTATCCGGGTCCCCAAGTAAACGTAGCCCAGATTCCCCGCACCCACAGGTCCAGGAGGGGTGCCCTGTTGCATGGGCAGATCGAGTGACTGGTCCTCCGACCCTTTCCTGGAAGCGGGGTCCTCCCAGCCCCATTGTCACGCCCGCTCACAGGGAGCCCCACAGCCCATCTGAATTAGAGCTGAAGGTGGTGGCACCTGACACTGGGCTCTGACACCACCTCCTCCATCACCCGGGTGGGTTCGCTTTAAGGGGCTCCACTGGGAACAGCTGGCCCATACCAAGGTCTTTACAGTCCTGCCTCGGGACAAGCAGAGGCCAGCCAGGCTCTGCTCCGGTTTGTCCTCTGCATCTGCGAGGGATGAGCTGATTCGTAAGCCTCTTGGCTCTTGTTTGAAACCAGTTCCACCCCTGGCAGAAGCTCCAGATGCGAAAGAGCCCAACAAAAGTACAGGGAGCAGCCTGCAGTTGAGGGGGGACAGAAATGCTGCTTGGAGCCCTTTGACATTTGGCTGCCTCCAGGTGTCCCTGGGGACTCCCTGAGTCCCCACTGGATGCATCCCAGAGATTTGGGGCTGACATCCTCATTCTTGCCTGCCCACTTGATCAGCTCTGCTGGGATCTTCCAAGTGACCAAACTGGGTGCAGATTCAGCATCCTGAGGCTCGGCCCCCCTTCTCCACAGCCTCTCTTGGTCGGCTGTAGGCAAATGTTGAAACATTCTAGGGAGCAGGAGATTCAAGCCCCTTTGAGGTCCACCCCTGGGGAGGAGAATGGCTTGTGAGAGCAGGCATCTGGTCCCCAGCTGGCAGCGCTGGGGAGGGGGCGGTTTATAGGACAGTGGAAGCCCTGGGGGGTGTGCTCTGTCCAGAAAGTGCCCAGCCTCTACCCATACATCATCCACATCCAGACCTGAGGGTTTATTCTTGCAATGTGCTGCTGCCTCCTGCCCTGAGCACCCGGGGTAGGCTCTGCCACTGACTCCTTGTGGCCCCCAGAGTGGTGGGCACTCACCCCGAGGCTGCTGCATGGCGCTTCACTAACGCTTCCTCACCAGTGTCTGCTCAGTGTCCCCCCACCAGTGCCCCCCGTCCCTGCTCTCCTGTCCCACTGCCACCTTGTCTTCTGCCAAGAGAAGGGGTGGGGACCACTTGCACCCGCTGCCGGCCTGACCACGGGCCCTGGGTGACATTACTGTTTTAGATTTGACTCCTGGCTTCCCTGCCGAAAGCGGGCTTCAGCCAGAGCAGGAAAGACATGTGCTTTCCGGTTTAACTCGTGTCTGGTCGGCTGATGGGAGGTTGTGCTGCTGGGGCTGGAGGCGTGGGGTCCAGTGGCCACAGTCAGCAGACCGCTCCTTCCGGCGGAAGCTTGGGGGAGGGGGTACATGCCTGCTGCTGGGAGGGCAGTGCCTACGACCTCGAGGGACTTCCCCAGGAGCGTCGCCCGTCTGTCCTGCACTCTATGGGCCGGCGGACTAGCCTGGGACCCGGCAGAGAGCCACAAGATGTTGGCTTGTGACCGCTGCAGTAGGAGCTGTCATAGCACTTCTGGTGAAAGGTTGCTGAGGGTGATAAGTCCCTGCGCAATGTCAGCCTCAGGCGCTTGGGGGGCTGTGGGCCCCTGGCCTGGCAGGGGGCCCCTCCTCATGGGATGTAACTCCCCAGCAGGCAGGCCCTGCTCCTTCCCGCGGTTCTCCCTGCCTCATCTGACTCCTGGCTTCAATCCGGAGTCTGGCTTCCTCCCTCCCCAGCCTCAACCGCCTGAGCATCTCCCTGTCCTGGCTCCCATCCTCCCCCGCCTTCCCCCATTTCTCTCCCCTCCCCTTCCCTCCCCTCCATCATGCCTTCCTCCTCCGCAACTGGTTACACCCTCACCCCCCTAAACTGAGGCTGAAAAGAGGAGAGAGAACCTCGCACACACCAGCCTTTGCTTTCATCTTGCTCCTGCGAGGAAAGAGGGGGTAGTTTCCACAGCCCCTCTGTCCCCCCATCTCCAGCACCCCACCTGGAGCACAGGCTCAGAACCCCTCATTAACCCACCCACCCCCACAGGCGAGGGCTCCCGGCGCCTCCCTCCCCACACCTACGCACACAGGCCACGTCCCCTGGTCAGCTTCCATCAACTCTGCCAGTAATCGACAAACGCCAACATGATTTTGATGAACGTAATTTGGGATTATTCCAGATGATTTAGACCTAAGTAAAAACTCCTCCTTGATGTGCTTGTTAAACCCATTCTCGGGCACAAGGCCATTCCTCCAGGTAACTCCAGGGCGGGGAGCAGGACCCACTGGCTCAGTGGTGATTGGCCTCCTGTGTCCTCAGGTGACCTCACACAAGGGACGTGTCACCCCGTGACCATCAGGGGCTTCCACAGTCATGGTTTTGTGCAGATTTCCTCAAGGAGACCCCCTCTGCTGACGCTGGGTCCCTGTGGGGTGTCTCCTCCAGGCGGCCGGGGGGTGGCTGTGTGGCTGGGCCACATGCTGGACCCTTAGGGCGGCTCTGAGCCCTGGGGCCCTTAGGCCTCCCCGCGTGTGTCTGCTGAGCTTCCCTGAGACACTAAACCCGTGATTCTTGCTGTGCCGCCTGACCGTCCTGCTCGTGTTCCTTTGCTCTTTTCTGTAAAGAACCAAACTGTCCAGGATGTTGTGTGCCCAGGCTCCACCTGGCGCTTCACTCTTCCCGGGTCGCCGAAGTGCTCGTCCCTGCTCGCTGACCATCGTTGTTCTGCTGTAGGGGTACTGGGGTTGGTGAAGCTTCTGGGAGAAGGTGCTCCTAACCACCCCACCCCGCCCTCTGCTCTCAGAGGCCCAGCAGACACGGCTCTCTTGCTTTGCCGAGATTTTTCAGATGCTGCACACACGGACCCCTTCTTTCTTTCTGTCCTCACTGAATGCGATCTGTCGATTTCATGTCAGGAAAGAGAATGACCTTTTCACGTATGTTTGCTAAACCAGTGGTGTGGGCCTTGCCCCTATGGGGAGGTAGCCCTGTATTTCTCTGAGGGTTCTTTTCCTATGGGATCGAAGGCACTCCATTTATTTCATTCCCAGGGCAGGGTTGGCAGAATTCCAACACATTTTCCTATCAGTACTAGGGTGTGCTCCTCGTGGCAGACCGGAAATGCTGTCCTGCTGCTTTTCATTGTTTCACTCCCAACAAAATAATCCTGTTTTACTCTCTCTCGTTCTCTCTCCCCTCCAGGTGCAAATAGTCTACAAACCAGTGGATCTGAGCAAGGTGACCTCCAAGTGTGGCTCATTAGGCAACATCCATCATAAGCCAGGTAGCCCTTGTAGAAGGCATAGCCCTTGTAGAAGGCAAGACTGGGCGGGGTGGCCAGGGGGCGGGACCGGATGGGGCGGTGCCTTCTCCGGAAGTGGGTGGGAAGGATGGATGGGATGGGCCATCAAGAAGAGTGTTGGGGGTGGAGCTTGCTGGGGCCTGGGAGGTGTGGCTCTGTGTGTAGCTCCTGAGCGGGACCAGGTTGCCCAAGACAAGGTAGAAGGGAGGGCAGATGCTGAGCTAAACCCTGACCCCGCGGCTCTCCAAGCGGGCTGCGCACAGGGCCTCTGAAGCTGGGGAAGAACCTGATCTGGCCCCCGAAGACTGGCTCCGTAGATTTGGTCCCCAGTTTGGTCCTCAGCCAAGAGGAGGGACATTTCACCCACTGCTCCAGCTGTAACATGGGACTCCTGGGTCATGGCCATGTCCCCGCCGAAATGATACTGTGGAACTCTCCATGCGCACCCTTCCCCTCTCCATCTCATGCCATGCAGAAATTGGTGCTGCCTGTAGATCTTTCTGCAACAGTGGAAACGTTCTGTACCTGTCCTGTTCACTGTGGTAGCCACTCGCCATATGCGGCTGATGAGCATTTGAAATATGGCCGGTGCAGTTGAGGAAATGAACCAATTTTATTTAATGAAATTTGAGAAATTCCATGGCAGTCCAAAGGTTAGGTCTTGGCGCTTTCACTGCCCGTCCCAGGTTCGTTCCCTGATCCGGGAACTAAGATCCCACAAGCCCTGCGGTGCAGCCAAAAAAATTAAATTAAAATTTAAAAATAAATAAAATTTAAGTAGCCACAGGCTACCATCTTGGAGAGCCCAGATCTAGATTCTAACTCCTGCCTGAGAGTCCAGAGCAGGGCTTCTCCCTTAGGTCCTCTCCGGGGCTTGAACCATTACTGCAGGAAGAGAGATGGTCAGAAGTGCAGTCTAGAATGTCATTATTTTCTGTCTCCCTTGGACATTTTGGGCAAGTTGAATCTCTCTGCCTCTCCTGAGGCCACCATCCCATCACATTGTGGAGCAACTTTGTTGAGTGGCTTTATCCTTCCAAAGAAAGTAATGTAGTTCATCTCTTCCTCAGGTCATGTCTCCCACACTTGGGCAGGGCATTGAGTGTCTGAGGAGGGAGAAAATGTCAGGGCCCTTCCTTATGAAGGGTGCATTTTGCCCTTCAGTTTAATTCCGAGGTCTTACAGGATGTTGGCATAGAAAGGCTCAACTCCTTGCAAGCCCACCAATTTAGAATTTAGAATAATTTCTCTTGAACTGAGCTGTCCTTTACCTTTGCACTAAGGAGAAAGAGTTTGCTGAGTAGATATTTGATGTACACCCTGATTAGTGAGACAAAAAGAAAAAAAATGAAGATGAAGCAAATTGTTTTCAAGCCCTTTGGAAGGACCTACTTGTTCCAAAGCACACTCTAAATAAAAGCTGGTCTTAGCTGCTCCTCCAGGTTGGCGTCTGCATGCAGTCACTGGCTGAGCCCTCACTCAAGGCTTGGTGTCCTTTGTATGTTGTGTTCCAGGAGGTGGCCAAGTGGAAGTGAAATCTGAGAAGCTGGACTTCAAGGATAGAGTCCAGTCGAAGATTGGGTCCCTGGATAACATCACACACGTCCCTGGCGGAGGGAATAAAAAGGTAAAGGGGCAGGGCAGAGGCTGTAGCAGAGTGCAGTGTCTCAGAGCAGGAGAGCTGAGGGGCCCATATTGACTGGCTTGATGTGGATTCTCAGCTACTTGCGTGGCTCCACCTGGGCTGCTCTTTGCCGTCCTTGGGAGCTTTAACAGCCTTGATCCCAGGCCCCATCTTGGAGATTCTGACTAGTTTGTCTCAGGAGCCATCTGGGTACCTGGAGGGGAGCTTTTAAAGCCCCCAGGTGACTCTTCAGTGCAGTTAAAGGTGAGAGCTACTGCCCTCGGCCCTGTGGTTGGCCAGCACCCCCAAAAGGAAGTAGCCGTCGCCAAAGCCAGCCCCAGTCACCAAAAGCCAGTCATGGGAACATAACCTAATTTTCTAAATAGGTCACTAGGCAGTTAGAGCCAAACAGTGATGCTGGAATCCAGGTTTCAACAAAGCCTCTGCAAGTGTCCATGAGGAGGCCACTGGACCGAGAACCTGGGTGCTCCCCATGGTTCCTAGAAGCCCTGGGTCTGGATGTCTGTGTGCAGTGGGGGCTGGGGAACCCCAGTGCCTCCCTCTGGGCTCATCACTGAATTCTGTTGTGTGGTGGCGCTTTTTCTCTTCATAAATTCAGCGAAATGCCCCCTGGGGTTTCCTGCCCATGCCTGCCCTGAAGTTCTGCAGGTGGTACGTGTTCCAGTCTTCAGTGCCTCCCAGCAGCTGACTGAGGAGGACGGAGAGGGAAGGGCCGTCCCAGCACAGAAACCAAGACCCAGCCCAGCGGTGCGGTCAAAGGTCCCCACTAGTCGGAAGTGGCAGCTGGGCCAAGCTTGATGGGAGCCAGGGTTCCCATGCAGTCACCCCCCTCCCCCCATCCCGCCCACCTCCTCCTCCTCCTCTGGTCTGGACCAACAGACACTCCGCCTTTGCGGTGAAAGCCTGACTGTGTGGTTTCTGAGCGGCACTTGCTGCCCTGTGTGTGCTTAAAGCAGCGGTTGGCACTGATGGCCAGTGATGGAGCCCCGCGGAGGCTGAGGGGAGGCTGGGGTCCTGGTTCCCCACAGGCCTCCCTGACCATCATGCCTTTACATACAGGGTGCCTGGGTCTCCATCAGAAGTGAGA
This sequence comes from Bison bison bison, assembly GCF_000754665.1. Lineage (NCBI taxonomy): Eukaryota > Metazoa > Chordata > Mammalia > Artiodactyla > Bovidae > Bison > Bison bison. Next base: position 329,082 of record NW_011491618.1, on the reverse strand, counting down.
CCCGGGGAAATGAGAAGGTTTTTTTGCAAAAGGCCAGCTTGTCTCCATCACTACCCGCCCTGTTTAACACAGGACCTCCCTGCCCTGGGGAGCTTAATGAAACTGCCGTCCCACCCGGGCGAGTCTGACTGATTATATATGGAATGAGTGGGTAGGTCTGGGTGTTGGTGATTCTGGGTGAAGGAAGGCCTCTACCCCTGACTCTGGAAGCTTCTCTTTCTGGGGGAAAGCTCTGGGCTTGACTCTGCTTGGAGGCGTGACCCCCGGAAGCTCTGCAAGCCCTCTCAGCCTTAGGTTCTCCTTCAGCAAAAGGACGGAAACATCCCCGTCCCGGAGACCAGGGTGAGGCAGGGTCCAGGAGGGTGCCTGGAGCTCTGTAGTCATCAAACAACACGAGTTAGACGCAAATCCAGGTCTGGACTTCTGTTTTCACTCATCTCTGGGTTGCCTCAGAAAGGGAGGGCCCTGCCCACTGCCCGGAAGACACTGTGCTGGCCCCAGAGGGTTTCCTCGTGTTCAGTCCCATTTCCCTCTGTGATGAGCAACACTGCTGACAAGCGGTGGAGCTCAGGAACCCCGCCACCCGAGCTCCTTTCAGCCTGGGGAGTTTGGGGACGTTCCCAGGAGGGTGTCACATTTTTCTTAAGAACATAAACTTAACGTCAAAATGGTCTTTCAGTTACAGTAATAAGGAAGAGTTCTTTTTTCAAAGCAGTCACCCAAAATAAGCATATAGCTTAGATGGGAGCCTGATTTTTCTTTACATTCACATGCCCCTACAATGCTCTTTTCTTGGGATCCAGGGACTTCTGAACTTGTAGGGAGAAGTTGTCACATGTGTGAGAGCAGGCAGGCAGGTGTACACATTTTCCTGGTCTCACCAGATGCTCATGAAGGTCTTGGGTTTGTGCTAAGTCACTGCAGTCATGTCTGACTCTTTATGACTCTATGGACCACCAGGCTTCTCTGTCCATGGGATTTTCCAGGCAAGAATACTGGGGTGGGTCCCTGTGCCCTCCTCCAGGGGATCTTTCTGATCTAGGGATCGAACCTGTGTCTCTCAAGTCTCCTGCATTGACAGGCAGACCCTTTATCACTAGCACCACCTGGGAAGCCCCCAAGGAGGTCCTAAGACCCCAAAAAGGTTGAGGATTACTGTGTCCATCACTTCAGAGCTCAGCAGGAGAGAATAACTATGTACTGCTTGGCATACATACTCCAGCTAAACTGTCTGCTTCTGAGCTTTCCAGGTATCCTTTGGAGCTAAGACCTCCGGGTCAAGGATGCTCTACTTATTATTATTTTTCTTTATTTTAAATTGAAGTCTAGTTGATTTACAGTGTTGTGTTAATTTCATATGTAGAGCACAGTGATTTAGTTATACAGACATACATATATTCCTTTTTGGATTCTTTTCCTTTATAGGTTATTGCAAAGTACTGAGTAGAGTTAGTTCCCTGTGCTAGACAATAGGTTCTTGTTGCTTATCTATTTTATAGGTAGTAGGGTATATGTTAGGTCTTCCTGGTGGCTCAGAGGTTAAAGTGTCTGTCTGCAATGCGGGAGACCTGGATTCTATCCCTGGGTCGGGAAGTTCCCCTGGAGAAGGAAATGGCAGCCCACTCCAGTATTCTTGCCTGGAGAATCCCATGGACAGAGGAGCCTGGTGGGCTACAGTCCACGGGGTTGTAAAGAGTCAGACACGACTGAGCGACCTTACTTACTTAGGGTATATGTTAATCCTAACCTTCTGATTTATCCCCCTTCCCCTTTCCCCTTTGGTAACCATAAGTTTGTTTTCTGTGAGTCTCTTTCTGTTTTGGAAAGAAGAAGTTCATTTGTGTCTTTTTTTTTTTTTTCAATATCGTTTATTTATGGTGTTGTGCCAATCTATGCTGTATAGCAAGACAACTCAGTTATATACATACACCCTTTTTTTATTGTATTCCTTTCCATTATGGCTTATCGCAGGATGCTGAATAGAACTCCCTGTGTCATACAGAAGGACCTTGTTGTTTATCCATTCTACATATACTAGTTTGCATCTGCTAATCCCAAACTCCCAATCCATCCCTCCCCCTCACCCTCTTGGTAACCTCAAGTCTGGTCTCTGTGTCTGTGCGTCTGTCCTGTCTGTGAGTCTGTCTCTGTTTTGTAGACGGGCTCATTTGTGCCATATTTTAGATCCCACATACAAATGATATACAGTATTTGTCTCTCTCTGACTGACTTCACTTAGTCCGAAAATCTCTAGTTGCATCCATGTGGCTACAAATGGCAATATTTCCTTCTTTTTGTGGCTGAATTCTGTTCTCACATCTTTATTCATTTGTCAATGGACATTGAGGTTGTTCCCACGTTTTGGCCATCAGGAGTAGTGCTGCTGTGAACACAGGCCTGCTGGGTCATATGGCGACTCTTATCTGTAGACTTTTTGTTGATGGCCACTGTAACTGGAGTGAGGTGAAACTGCGTGTGGTTTTTGACTTGCATTTCTCTAATAATTAGTGATGTTGAGCACCTTTTCACATGCTTTTTGGCCATCCTTGTCTTCTTTAGGGAAGTGTCTTTTTAGATCATCTGCCTAATTTTTGACTGAGTTATTTGCTTTTTTGATACTGAGTTGTATGAGCTGTGAGTATATTTCAGAACAATGCACTGCTTTGATCAGGGCTCCGTTGCATCGTGCTTTCTGGTACACCTGCAGCGCTGCTCACAGCAGCTGCCACCTCGAGGGTCCTCATCAGTCACTGGCAAAGGGGAGGAGTGTGTCCGGCTCAAAGCTGGCTGGCTGGGGACCTGGGCCCTCCCCGTGTCTCCTCCAGCCTCTCTTTCCACACTTTGATCTGCAGTCTGGCAAAGTGCACATGCACAGCGACTGACAATCCCACTTCCAGGAGACACGGTGCATATGTGAAATGATGTGAGTACAAGGGTATTCAACACTTTCCACACAGCATTGTCTGTGAGAGCAAAAGATTGGAACAACCTAAATATCTACCCACAGGGGAGTAGATACATTTTGGTACATCTGCTGTGATGGGAAAGCAAGCAGCCTCAACAAGCAGTGAGGGAGCTGTGTAGGGACAATTCAAGGTATTAAACCTAAACACCAGAGTGCGAAGCATGTGGATACTGTTGCCATATGTATGCATATATGTACACGTATATGTATTTTTTTCTCTACTCACACATATAGGTTTGCATGTGTGGGCTATTCCTAGAAGGGTACACAAAAAACCCACAATGGTCACTGCTTCTGGAGAGGGGGCCTGGGGGGCTGGCTGGCAGGTGACTAGGATGCTGCAGCTTAGCTGTTGGGAAGCCATGAAGCCGTCATGGCCACCATGGCTCCCTCCCTCCCAAGGCCAGCGGGCGTCACCCGACCCAGCTCTCCTCCTTAGCCTGCCCGCTCTTCTCTTACAGATCGAAACCCACAAGCTGACCTTCCGCGAGAACGCCAAAGCCAAGACCGACCACGGGGCGGAGATCGTGTACAAGTCACCGGTGGTGTCGGGGGACACTTCCCCCCGGCACCTCAGCAACGTGTCCTCCACTGGCAGCATCGACATGGTGGACTCGCCGCAGCTCGCCACCCTCGCTGACGAGGTGTCCGCCTCCCTGGCCAAGCAGGGTTTGTGATCAGGCCCCGGGGCGGTCAATAATCGTGGAGAGGAGAGAGTGAGAGTGTGGGAAAAAAAAGAATAATGCTCTGGCCCTTCGCCCTCTGCCCTCCCCCAGCTGCTCCTCACAGATCGGTTCCTCGGTTAATCACTAACCTGCTTGTCGCTCAGCTCTGGCTCGGGGCTTCCAAATCAGTGACCGGAACAGAGCCAAGTTCAGCTTCCCAAATTGATGGGTGGGCCAGTCCTAATAAAGTATTTTTAAAAACACTCCAAAAGAGGGCCCCACCCAGAATTTCCTTGGGCAGTTACTTTGATTCTTTTTTTTTCCCCCTCTGAGTGGAAGAGAGAGAAGGGAGGCTCTGAAAGCTGCTTCCGGGGGCTCTCCAGGCCTGGGGGCGGGGGTGCCCCATTCTGGGGGTGTCCCCGAGGCAGCAGTGGCAACAAGGGACTTGAAACTCGGCACATGGGTGGAGCCACAGGCGCACGGGGCCGCCTTTGGAGCCGGACGGGGTGGGCGGGGCGGGGCAGGGGGCGGGGCGGGAAGCGGAGGGGCCTGTGCTGGGCGGGGACACTGGGGCCTGCCTGGAGGGCAGCGGGCTGGGCACAGCCTCCACCACCCGCCGCAGCCTCGGGCCAAGCGGCGTCCCGTTCTTGGCGGCTCGGGGGCGGCGGAGGCCTACCCTCTGCGGGGAGAAGGGACGGGACAGGAGAAGGAAGGTGATGGAAAGGACGTCGTGTGGGTAACCTCCTTGGAAAAGACCACCGAGCGCTGGCCTCTTCCTTGCTTCTCGCAGGGTGGGTGGGGGGTCCTGAGCTGAGGGGCTTCGCTCCGCCCCCTAGAAACCCCGTTTTATTGAGTTCTGAAGGTGGGAACTACAGCCGCGTTTTTGGCCACCTCACAGATCTGGGACTTAGGGCTAACCAGTTCTCTTTGTAAGGACTTGTGCCTCTTGGGAGCACCTGCCTGTTCCCAAGCCTGGGCCTCCGGTCCTAAACCTCTCCTCCTTCCCACGGCCATGCAGCCCTGCGTCTGCCCCCACCACGCCTGTGTGTCTGCCGTGCGGAGCCTGGTCACTGCCTGTCCCCTCACTACGTCATGCTGTCCCGAGTTCCCCGCCTCGCCACCCACCCCTTCTCGGTAATGGACATTGTTCCGATGGGGCGACACCTGCTCTATACCAAGGGGGAAGTCAAGGAGGGCGAGGTCCAGACACCGGGACCTCCATCTCTCTGAGTTATAGGCATCCAGCTGTGTCCCTCACAATGGCCCCCACCACCGTACTCAGTTCCCTGCCCCCACCGCCATCAGAGTCGCAAGCCAGGGTGGGGTTCGCAGTGACCCTGGATGTTCATGCCTTGTCTGGGCCCAGTCCCCGTCCAGTGCTGAGCTGGCAGCAGGCTGGGCGTCCCGGATGCCAGAGATGGCACTGGGGCAGGCGGGCAAGACCACGCCCGCGTTGTCCCCCACTTCTGCCCCAGCTTGTGACTGCCAGCCTCTTGGAGCCCAGGCGTTGCTCGATCTCAAGTCTGTGTCATCGGCCCTCTGCACCCCAAAAAGTGAAACGTGCCCCCTCGGAACTGGTTCTTCCCCCCGACCCAGCGGGAAGCAGGGTGGTCTGTCGTGGAGCAGCTGAACATATACATAGATGTCGCCCTCCCCTCCCCGTCCACACCCTGTCGCCTTGTAGTCTGATTTGTCTGTTTATGCTTGGATTCACCAGAGTGACTATGATAGTGAAAAGAAAAAAAAAAAGGACGCATGTATCTTGAAATGCTTGTAAAGAGGTTTCTAACCCGCCCTCGCGGGAGTCCCAGGTGTCTCTCACCCCACAGCGGGGACTTGGATCCAGAAGGCCCATGTGGCTCTCCCAGTTGATGAAAGATTTCCATCAGCATCGGGGACCCCACAGAGACCAGATCCTGACACTGGGGAACTCGGCTGTGAATACCTGAAGCCCGGGAGAGGACAGCAGCTCTGGTACCCCCTCCCTGACCCGGGGCTCCCTTCTGTCAAGCAGAGGGCATGTGTCTTGTGGTGAAGATGGTCCAGGAGAAGCCCCATAGCAGCCCCAAGAGAGGGTCAGACAGCTCCCCACATCACGAATGCCCACTGGGGCAAGGTCTGCAGCCCACCCCTCAGCTCCAAGCTCTCCCTCAGGAAGGATGGTCCAGCCACCCACCCACAGCCCCTACAGCCACAGCAGGGCCTGGAACGAACGATTGGCCCCAGGGGCCCCAGCTTCCTGACGCGGTGACAAGTCAGAAGACACTTGCCAACCCTCTTCTGCCACGGGGACAAGGGAAGCCGCCTTTGTCAAAATCTGCTGTTTAAAGAAACTCTCTGCCTCGGTCGAGGTCTGCCACTTGTGGTGTGGGGACGGTCAAAGGTAACCCTGTGGGGCTGGGAGGGTCGGAGTCCAGGGCCGGCTGCTCCATTTGCAATCAGAGTACTCCACGCTAGGGATCACGTGGGCCCCAAACGTCCCCCCGCGAGGCTCGGTCCTCCGAGTCCCAGCTGGTCTTGGAAGGGTTCTGAGGAAGGAGGAGGAAACATGGTGTCAAGATGTGAGATGTGGCCCCTCCTTACTGCCACCGATTTTGGCTGCATTCCTTGCACCCCTCCTTGCAGTCTCGTGTCTGGCTTTCCAAGTACTTCCTTCCCAGAGGGCTCTGGAATCACCTGTGTTGGGATCAGCCTGAAGATGGTGGTTTAGGTGATCAGGTCAGTTGCTGGCAGGGAGTCTGCAAAGGGATGTTGGCTTGTAAGCTTAAATGAGGACAATCCCCCCAGAGCTGGCACACCCCCACCCGTTTCCTCCAGAATCGGTGTCCCTCATCCACCTGGTCCCCTCAAGCTCTCCACTCACTTTATCAATAATTCCATTTAAATTGACTTCAGTGGTGAGACCGTATCCTGTTTGCGATTGCTTGTTGTGTTCAAGGGGGGAGGGGGGAGGAACCTGTAAGATAGTTAAACCACTGGGCAAAGGGGTGCAGTAGTCCGAAGCCTAGTAACTCTTTTCTTCGTGATTTCAACCGTGGGTGCCAGAAGTCCCTTGGGATTTCGCCTTTCCACTGACAGGTGCCGCAGGCTGCCAGCTAGTTCTCCTTCCCGGCCAGGTGGTGAGGTTTGTGGAGGAATCGAGATACGGTTGCTCTGTCCTGCTGCCCTTTTGCAGGGTCCTGAGATCACAATCCTGCCTCCCAAAGCCGCTTTGAGGCATCCTTTCCTCAAAGTTTTTGGTACCTCCGTGTCACCATTCCCACCAGCTCCAGACACACAGCCTGTACTTCTAACAGTTGCTAAGATCTCGTCACCCTTTGATCTCTGTCCTCCGAGGACAGCAGAGAGAGGCAGGGATGAAGGCAGAGGTGGAGGTCATCGGCTTGTCCTCTCTACAGAAGTGTGGCTTCAAGAAACTTCTGGTTTCAGTTTTGAAAAGGGTTTACCCTGGGCACCGACACTGTCTCACCTCCTACCGGACTGAGCCCCGTGAATTTGCAGTGTGGGGCAGGACAATTTCTGGCACTTGCAAGTCCCATGATTTCTTTGTTAATTTTGAGGGTGGGGGGAGGGACATGAGACCATCTTAGCTTAGCTTCCTGTCTGTGAATGTCCATATCGTGTATTGTGTGTTTTAACAAATGATTTACACTGACTGTTGCTGTAAAAGTGAATTTGGAAAATAAAGTTATTACTCTGATTAAATAAGGCCTTTGTGTATGGATTTAAAGGACCAGAAAATGATGTTACAATTTCTAAGTCCCTTCCCAGCCTTTGGGAACTTAGCTCAGGAAATGACAATACTGTTGAAACCTGGATGTGAGGATTTACCAGCTGGCTCTGGGGCCCTGAAGGTGAAAGAACTCTCAGACTTGTTCATTTCCAGTTGATTTTCTCATTCTGGTGCTGGCAAACCATCCTGGTCCAACTCAAAAGGCAATAAATACCCTTGTGGCTCAGTTCTCAAGGCTCAGCCTGTAAAAGACCCAAACCACTGTATTCAGACCTGAGACGGCAGGGGTAGCTCTGCGAGATCTCTTGATCCCTGGAAATGAGCGGAGAGGCCTGGGGCTGAAGCAGGACACTGACTGGGCCAGTCAGTGGAATGAGGGGCTCTGGTTCCTTCCAGGATCAGAGCTGCTCTCCTCTGAGCCTCATCTCAGGTGGAGAGTGCTAGATCTCAATTAGGGATCCCAAGGAGCCCCTGGTGAGACTACAGACAAAAAGAAAAGCAGAGCAGAACCCATCGTGTTAATTATTGTTCCTTAGTGATTATGTCAAGGTCATAATGTTCAGGCCTTTGATTTTTTCACACAGTTTCAAAAGAAATTATCACTTCTCTCAGCTTTTCCTGACATGCTTTAGCCACTGCAGACAGAAGCTTAAGTACAGCAGATCTTAACCGCCAACTACAGAAGCAGCAACAGGGCAGCCAAAGAGAAATGTTACTTCAGAACTTTTTTTTTTTTTTTTAAAAAAGACAAAAAAAAAAAAAAAAATATATATATAAAAAACACTCAGGCAGCTTCACTGGCTGTGTCCACCTGATTGCTGTGAAAAGGCAAAAAGGAAGCAGCGAGAGAACCAGGCCCGCCCACTTACTCATCTTCTACAAAGAAAATCGAAACTTTTCTTCTTTCCGCAGAAGAAAGCTGCTGAGAACCAGCTCAGGCTCTGTGCAAAGTATATTAAATCCTCAGTGATCTCAACCCCAGAGGTCCAAAGTGAGATGTGAAATCTCCACTAGAGAGCAATTTTTCTTCTTCATAATTTTATTATTTTTGGCTGTGCTGGGTCTTCATTGTGCATAGGCTCACTGCAGCGGCTTCTCTTGCTGCAGAGCACTGGCTCCAGGGTGCTGCTCAGGCTTCAGCAGTTGTGGTGCACGGGCTTAGTTGCCACTTGGCATGTGGGATCTTCCCAGATCAAGAATGAACCCATTTCTCCTGCATTGGCAGGTGGATTCTTTGTCACTGATCCACCTGGGAATCCTAGAGAGCAATTTAGAGTAGATGAAAAAAATAAAAAAGCCACACTGCCAGCTGGCCTCACTAGAGGTAGACCATTAAAGCCTGAGTATAGAAACGAAGAGCCTGCGCACCACAATGGAGACCCAGCACAGCCAAAAAAAAAAGAACTTAAAAAAAAAAAAGCAATGGGTCAACTACTTACATCCAACAAACACCACCTTTCCTCCTGACATCTCTTACCCCCCACACCCACGAAAACCCACATCCCCTCTCTGGTGATTGTCAGAGGAGCCAGCCTGAGCCCAGAAGATGGCATGGAGCCTTCCCAAGGTTCGGCGCCAGTCAGAGCACCTCCCCCAGCAGGGCAGGTCCTTACCACCACCACTACCACGTCCAGTGACAAGAAAGGCCTAGCATACTACGTTCTGTAACTTTTTTTTATTATTTTTTTCAATTTTTCCTTCCTTTTTTTTTTTTTTTAAGCACTAGTCTGTGCTTTGCGAACAGAATCAAGACATTAACAAAGATCAGCTTCTCTGAAGAAAAGCATTTCTATAGAACAAAGACAGCTACATGTTTCGCTGCCAATACACAGCTCAAAGCAGGAAAAGAAAATATTTACAAAATACAAGTTTTTTTTTTCCATTTTTGATTTTTTTTTTTTTTTTACAATGCTAAAAGGGTTATTCAGAATTTTCAACCTTATAAATAGAAGAAGCACTTTATGCATAGGGATATGGTGCATTATTGTTTTTTTAAAGAAACAATGACAAACCCTTTAACTTGCAAACAGAATCAAAAAAAAAAAATCACTAATGTTGAAAATTGTGAAAAAACCCCAACATTAAGCAGTTTGTCTACTATTTTTATACGATTACACAATGGCGCAAAAAAAAAAAAAAAAAAAAAGTCCTTATTGCCCCCCTTTTGGTGATGTGATCATAGATGAGACAGGCACACGGTTAACCCAGGGGGTGACGGGGAGTGACGGGAACCACAGCAAGGACCAGACAGTGTTCCACAGGCAAAGGAGCTCGAGAGAGGAGGGGCGGACAGACACCAACAAGGAACTGGACTGGCGGAGGAGGGGGATACGACCAAATGACTCCGAATGACCCCATCAGTGAAAACGATTACAGAGGGGCAATGGCTGCTCATTTCCCAGCCTCCCTAGAGTCAGAGGAGCGGGAAGACCCTACACCTTCACAGACCAGGGTAAGTGGGAAAAACATTCCAAGGGGAAGGACCACATGTGTGGGTGTGCGTCTGGTGTGGGGGAGCAGATGAAGGGATTGGGAAGGATAGGGACCCGAGCAGCTGCAGCCAGGTTACTGCAGTTAAGGAGTCAAGACAGGGATGACTGAACGCAGAGGAAACCCTGGTAGTCTCCAAGATCTGGGAGACAAGGGGAAGCCATTCTGTCAGCTGAGGGCTGAGTGGGAACAGCTGGCAGGGCCAGTCAAGAGGCTCTGGTTGGGGTGCTCCAGCACAGTCGACCAAGGGGACCCAGCTGGGGGGGCCACAGCTAAGCCAAGCCACAGAGGGGCGGGCCAGCGAGAGCCCAGAGCACACTGCTCTCCCCAACCCTCACCTCACGGGGCGACACTGAGCTGGAGAGTCCTTCCCCTCTGCCCACCTGGCTGTCCCACCCTGCCCACTGGGGCGAAGGAGAGGGGTGACCATCCGACATGGCTAAGTCCAGTGATTCAACAGTGCAGAGGAGGTGCCAGGCTCAGGCCAGCAGGCTCTTATCCTGAACTTCTGTTTGCCAACTGGAGGAAGTGCTCAGGCGTGTGACAAGAAAACATGGAAACCAAAACAGAACAAAAATCAAAACAAGAAAGAAAAATACCAAAGTAGAATCTAAATTCCTTAAATTCACTAAAAACTGTGAAAATTTTCGGCATATGATGTTTGAATATCAAACACAGAGATTTCTGAAGCTTTAATGCCAATAGTCAGTGAGTCTGCTTAGGTTCTCATATCCCACTCATCTGTGAGTTGGACGCTGAGCTGTGACTGTGGCCGTCAGATGCCGACTCTTGAGGGGAACGACAGGAGGCGAGGTGGGCGCCACCTCTGTCTCCCGGCCAGTCTTGCTGCCCGAGGTGCGCCGAGTGCAGCGGGACGCCCGTTCCTGTGCATCCAGTTGGTCCTCACTCTCCGCCTGGGGGCTGTACGCCAGGGGGAAGGTCCGCCGCTCCCACGGTTGGACGGACTGTGGGCAGACAAGACGCCATGGTGAGGCCTGGCCCCAGGTCTGTGAGCTCTGGGGCAGGTTTAGGGACGATTCTGAGAGAGGGCACCCTTATAACAAGGGCCAGTGTTCCATGGCACCTTCAGAAGGTCAACGTCAAGTAGAGTCCCTTGTCCCCTTCAAACTGGGGATTGGGGGGGGGGGGGTCCATAAAATAGAGGTCCCATCTGGAGCAGGTACTGTCCCCCCAACTGCCCCATCTGCCACCCCCAATACCATAGAAAGGTGTTGCTGCTCACCTGCTCGTCCAGCCCCAGCTCTGGTGTGGAACAGCGCGTGTCTTCGCTGGCCAGGTGTCGGAGGGTGTCCCGAGCCACGGGAGTGAGGGGGGCCGAGTGCAGCTCTGGGCTAATAGGGCTCCTGGGGGACTGCCCATGGGAGAACTCCGACAAGGAGTGACTGCTGCTGACGTCCGGGGAGGCGGGCTGGGGGGTGGAGGGGTTGGCACTTCCCAGTTGGGGTGTTGTCCGTCCATCTGATGACCGGTAAGACCTGCACCCCAAGAAGAACAATCTGAGTGCCTGGTGACAGGGAGTTTCTTGTATATTCGTTTTGGGGGTTGGGGAGGTGGCAGGCTTTTGTCATGCCAAAAAAAAGCCAAAAAAGGTGGCATGTCATGTCATGCATGACAAAAGCCTCCTGACCAGCAGAGCTGAGGCAGACGGACACCAGCAGTTCGCGCCTTGGAACCACAAACCCTTGCTTCCCCCGTCACTACACACAGGGGCAGGCACATGCTATGGGCAAAAAGCAAAAAAGAGCCCAGACCCTTCTGCTTGAGAGCCCTGAGGGCTGCTCACTGTAATACTAAAGGAGAGGGCAGGACAGTTCTCCAGAGTCAAGCGGGACCACAGAGCTGTGCACACTCCACCGTCCACAGAAGGTGAGCTGGTCCGGAGGCCTCCAAAGCTCCTCCGACCGTATCACCACACCCCTGATCGGCCTCCAACTTCCCAGATGGCCTACTCCTGGAGTTGGGAGACCACCAGAGTTTGGCATAACTGGACAGTAACCACTCAGCGAGGACCCAGCCTTTGACTACTTATACCCGCACTGGTCCCAACAAACATCAAGGAACTTGTGCATTCTCCACCACTGCCAGTGAGGAATACGAAGAGCAACTAAGTGACAACCCACGGACACAGCTCGGGCCCGAGCTCCCCGCCGACCCTCCCTCCACAGGCCCTGGGGACCTGCGCCTGCCCCATCACCTGCTGCCTCGCCGCTGAGGTGGCACACTCGTGGTCCACAGCCACCGAGCCCTCTCCATCTCCTCACATTTGGCGTGCAGAGCGGCGAAGGCTGCGTCAGACAGGTCCTCGATCTGCAAAAGAGCACCTTTGTGGACCCCCCTTTCTGCCAGGAAGTCATGTTTAAGTGGGGGTAGATCAGTTCTAGAAGCAGCACACCGCTGCCTCCCACCCCGCCCCCGTATACTAGGCTCTTCCTGGTAAGGACAAGAATACAAGGAAGCCTGCACTGGACACCCACAGGTCTTGAAGTATCTGCAGTGTGTGTGCTCTTCTAAGAGGACCGAACATGCCATTACCTCCTCGTTCTCCTCGTCAGGACTCCCCTTCAGAGACCGAAGATCAACCTCCCGCCAGCTGCAAGACGAAGAAGGCAGAATTGTGAGAATGCAGGCAGTCAGGCCAGAAAAGCACATGCGCGAGGGAACGCGTGCTCACCACCTGCTCTCACTGGGCCTTCTCAGCCCTGGGGGACTCTTTCCATCAGAGGCCTCACACTCGATGCCCACAAGGGCCAGAACAGGGAAAGTGGGCTGAGGGCGGGAGCAGAGCTGGGGGACCGACAAACTCAAGCAGAAGAACCTGTTTCAAGGGGACCAACGCTACTCAGCACCAACTGGTTGCTATCACATGGGGATGCATAGACAGGGTTGCCCAAATTTTTGACTTGTCAACAAACACTAGAAATAAAAATTCCTATGTGAAATCTTGCTTTGACACTGACAACATATTTAGTATTTTAAAACACATCTGTATGCATCAAACAGCCAGTTTGTGGCCTGTGGTCTGGCTGGCACACATATAATGAAGAAAATTATATATAGAAATAATTTCACTCTGATCCCTTCTCTTAATGATAAAAGCCAAGGCTAGGCCCCACAACCCAGTGACTAGGGGACAGGGAGACCAAAGAGCAGAGCCGATCGTGCAGGGCTTCTACCTGGGGGTAAGGATTTCCTTGTACTGGAGCTTCTCTACACGGGTGGTTGCAGCGACAGACATTGGGATGACAATGTTGTTAATATCGAAGGAGCTCTCTCCCCTTCTCCTCCTTACTGGCTGCTGTAAGACAAAGGCAAGTTTAAAAGGGAGGAACAATTCTACACATATCAAATCCTAAACCTGAGATTTAAAACAGGATCACTAATAACCAGGCATCTGGGTCCCTGGAGAGGGCCCAAGGAGGGATGACAGCAACTGCCTGCACTGTGGGGATGGTCTCCCACCAGCAATGTGCTTAGGAGAAATACCAGGTGGGGCCTGAGGAGGACCTTCCCTTCACAAGTCTCACTGGCCACCCTCTTTATTCATGTGCTCACGTGAAGAGAGACCTCTACTCAGTTTCACAGAGGTATCCTGGCACCTTGAGACAACTGCCACAGTTTACAGACTCCTCCATACATCTTTAACAACACCCCCCCCAAAACCTCCTGTTTCCCCCCGTTTATCTCTATGACACAGACCAACAGTGGAAAAAGCAATGCTTAAGCCTAGAGGTAACTCTCTGGACTAAAAAGATGAATTCTTCCATCCTGAAAGATGCCCCATGGGAGGCTGAGCTCAGTGGATCTGCTAACTTTGGTTGCCATGAAAGCACTTCCTTCTCGCAGATCTGAACTCTTCAGCTAAATCTGTGCCCACCATCTGCTGAACCCTTATGTGATTTCCCCTTTCTGGCTATTATTCTTAGGGAAAAAGCTAAGAGCGTTCTAGGTATATCAATGGAGAGGAGTGGAGGGAAATGGATGAAGAGGCCTTGGCTGTAGAGCTCACACTCCTGAAGAAAGAAGATTCGTTCCTACAGAAAGTTAAGATCAAACTCCTGGAAAAGAACACTTAGTAAGGATCCAGTATTAGGGAGCAGGGGCGGGGCCTTCTGCAGCAGCTGGGAGACCAGAGGAGCAATCGAGCAGGGAGCCAAGGGGCATGGTTTCTTAGATGGAGGCGCAAGTCCGAGAGCTGCCTGTGCCCAGATAGCAAACACCCTGCCCTGAAACAGAGACTGGCAACTGAGCTGTGAGGACAGAGGCAAACAGTGGATGACAAACACGCTGCCATGGTGACAATACACCTGCCACCACCTTAGAGGCTGCGTCCAGACCCAAAGCACCAGCGCGGCCAGCCCAGACCCAAAGCACCAGCGCGGCCAGCCCAGGCCCAAAGCACCAGTGCGGCCAGCCCAGGGGGAGGGGTCAGTGAGGGGCGTCCAGACCCAAAGCACCAGCGCGGCCAGCCCAGGCCCAAAGCACCAGCGCGGCCAGCCCAGGCCCAAAGCACCAGTGCGGCCAGCCCAGACCCAGACCACCAGCACGGCCAGCCCAGAGGGAAGGGGTCAGGGAGGGGGGTGGGGCGAGAGGCTGTTTCCCTCCATTTCCTGTTCCTGGATGGGGTCCATGACCGATCCATCCGATCATTTCAAGAGCTTCTCAGAGAACGCTGAAAGGCAGTATTTTCCGGGCCAGGATCTTAGCAGCTGTCACCTATGATTTCAGGTTATCACAGTGTCTTTTTCACCTCAGTTTCCTCTGCTATCAATGAGAACAGACTGTCACTGACTTCACGAATTCAGGGTAACTGGCTGACCGGAACAGTTGAAGAGACTTGCAAGCCCTGCCTGGCTGAGGTTCAGTGGACTCACCCCCACAGGCCTCTGCCACATGTCTGCTGAACTCACACACCCCGTTGCAGGAAGTGTACCCGAAGGAACCTCAATAGACAGCTTTCCCTGGATCGCGGTCAAGAACAAGTGTGAAACTGCTGGCAGAAGCGGGTGTGTATTTCCCCTGAACCTCCCTGGGCCTGCTGTCAGCACCTTCAAGGCAGGGAGACAGGAGCGGGCTGTGGGGTTCAACAGCCCAACCCCCACCCCACATGTAGACGCCCCAATTCCAGAAGACACTCACTTGGTCTAACCTAACGTTGTTCTCCTGTTTAGGACCAGAGGTGGAGGGCAGGTGATGAGAATGAGAAGTGGTTCCCAAACCTGGCTGCCAGAAGGTGAGGTGCAAGATGATATTTAAAAGAGAAAAAATAGGTTCAGGGCCCCATCTCTTCTAACTATCAAATCAGCATATCCAGGGAGTCCAAGAAGAAGAAAAAAAGACTACGGAGGTGACTCTGTTGCACCCGTCGGCTCATGTGGCTTTCTGCGGCCAGCATGAGCACACAGCCCATCCCCCTCCTCCCCACTCCTCGCCAGTGTCCTGTAGCTTCTCACCTTAACTATCTGGCCTATCACTCTTCCTGCTATTCAATAAATCCAGATTCTTTGAAAAAAAAATTGGCAACGAGAACCTCAAGGGTCAGCACAGTGGTATGTACAAAACTGATGCTCATTAGATAGTAAGTAAAAATTTCAAGTGATTCAGGCCTAAGTTTACATTTTCCAGGCATGAGAAAGCGGCATGTGAAAAAACACTGAAGTTTCACCAAGTCCTGGATCTGAGAAAAGACTTCTATCAGAATTAGTCTCTGTAAAATCCTTTGTTTTTCTGAGATCCCTGCTAATGGCTTACCACAGAGACTACACTGCTATGGAGATAAAACCTGTGGGTGTGGGAGCGGACGAAGCGGGGAGGAACAAGGTCATCTGGGAAAGACTGATTTTTAAGAGCAAAGACAGAACGACATGAATTCCCACCTGATCGCAGAGCCTAGTGAGCACATTTTGCAGGCTTTGAAGTTTCTCGATGTAAGCTCTGAAGGGGCACCAGAGCCCCTGCCTAAGTCACCTTCGCTATGCCCCGACCCAGGTTCACCCTGTGCTGCAAGACCCAAGAGAGCTGGCTCTGTGGCCAGACCGCCTGGGTTGGAATCCCAGCTCTAACCCTGACAGGTCTCCTCACCTCATGCTATTCACTTAACCTTAGAAAACCTCAGTTTTCCTACACCCCCTGCACCTTAAAGGGTGTTGCAGGTCGAATGCGGTAACACCTATGTACCCAGCAGGGACACAGTCAACATTTACAGCAGCAGCATTCTATTATTACTACCTCCATTATTACTAAGATGATTACTATATAAAGGACCCTTTTGCTGGGCACAAAGCTGCTACAGGTATATGTGTTCAAGGAGGCACATTCTGAGGAATGAAAACATCAGAGAGTGTTAACGTGACTGTGTGTTTGGAATGGTTGTGTAAACTGCTTTCAGGGTGGAGAGTGGTACTACGAAAGCTGATCAGGGGTCAGAGCGCCTGCCGTAGTGAGCGCGCATGTCAGTCCTGCCCGCGTAGCCTGCTGCATCTGTAATTCTGCTCTGCACACCTAAAAACAGGCTCCACATCAACCTTCCCTTCCAAGCACCCAGTGCTCATTCCTAGCACTCCAGCTCCACTCCCCAGGAGATTAAAAACAAGGAAATCAAACGTCTCTAAGGCCCACAAACACGTCTTTTGCATCCCTCCTCTCATGTTTATTCCTCAGGCCAACGGAGTTAAGAGTCATGGTACTGTGGAGTTCTGTATGAAACTTAGTCCCATGTATCTTGAACAGTCACAGATCACCCTAGAGTTTGTCTCCGCCTCAAGCTTTCTATGGCTGGCCCAGCTCAGATCCATCTCTACTAAGAACCACTCAAGGAAAACAACGTAATGGAGGATTAAATAGCACCACTTTGACTTAAAAAAGACACACAAGTCAGGATGAGCTAAGTCCTTGTAACTGCCCTGGCCCTCACGACCCTCTTTCCACACTGTCCTCCAGACCCACTGGAGGGAGCTGTCACTGCAGAGGGAGTGTCCGGCCCACTCCACGCGGGTACTTACAGTCGTGCTGGCTGTGACCTGTGGGCTAGAGCTGGTGGGTGCAGAGGTGTCTGAGGAGGCGGAGAGCTGTCGCACCAAGGGACTGTGTGGTGGGTGGTGGGTGGCCGCCAAGTAGCTCGAACCGCTCATGTCTGTGTGATGCTTCAACACTGCAGAGGTCAACAGAAAAGAGGAATACATGGCTACCTCAACCTGCTCTACTTCCAGCACAAGTTAGGAAGGCCCGCAATACTCAGTAAAGGCAAAAATGCTTTCTAAGCCTAAAGGATAAAAAGATGAAGCAAACTGGCTGATGGGAGGCAGGGGGTGGCAGAGGTTGCTACAGCAGTTAAAGAGTGACCTACACTTAGAAGCGGTCGGACCCCTCTACTCTACCTTCCTAGCAAGTGAAGGACACAGCTAGGGGCAGTTATAGGAAGGCCCGCTGCCCCAGAAAGCCCTGCGCAGGTGCAAATGCAGGCGGAGGTGCCGGGCCTGGCCCTACCTTCGCTTCTCTCAGATGAATGGTCTCGCAATCTCATTTTGCTGTGGTTTGGGTCGTGCACGGGTGGCGGCGGACTGAGCAAGCGCTCTGCTTTTGGCGCTGTCACTCGTTCCACCATAGGCACAGCCCCCACATCGTCTAAGTGCTGCCTGTGGGTCCTGTCAGGCCGGGCTTGGTGATGGGACAGCTCTGAAGAGGGGAACAGAAAAAGAGCTGTGAAGTATCTTCTCTCAACCTTTTCTTATTTGAGTTCCAAGCTCGAGTTCTCTCTAGGTCCATGACAGATACCCAGGGCAGCAGGACAGGCCAGGGAGCCCACCGGGCTCTCAACTGGAGAAAAATGTGACACCAGACTACAAAAGACAGCCGGCCCACAGATGCACCCAATGCTATGCCCCACTTGGCTGTTCACTGAGCCCCAGAACACCTGACGTCTGGAACAGCTTTCACGGTCCATCCCAGAGCATCCAAAATGAGCAGAAAAAGAAGACTGTGGGCTGAACTTGCATCTGTCAACTGTCTCTCCCAACCCCATCACACTGCCATGGCCATACCAGTAACCTGAGAACATCAGAGGAATAGAAAAGTAATTGGAGGACGCTATGGACCCCTGAAACTTACTGGCTGTTGTTAGGAAGGAGTTGACCAACTTGTGCCTGTCTTTACGAGTTGGATCTGGCAGACTGCCTGGCATGGGTGCTCTGTGCTTAAGTGAAAACTTTTTTGGAGGTTTGATTTTGTCAAAAGGCTTGTTCTGCCATTGAGATTTCAGCATGCTCTGGAAGTGCAGGCCTGTGGGAACATCTGCAAGAAACACAAAACGCCACCATCAGTCCAGACCCCTGGGCTCCGGCTCTCCAGGGAGCGAGACCCACCTGACACCCTTCTCTTATGTGCCCAGTGGTGGGATGACTGCGAGGAACAAGCACTGTCGAGGGGAAGATCTGTTTATTGGAACATCACTGAAGGTCACTCTTCTACTCACAGGGAGGTCACTGCCGCCTTTTATTTTCAAGTTCCAAACAAAACCAAGATCTATGATGGTCTTTTCTTTGTTCTTGTGTTCCGCTAAATCTGTTAAACTCTATTGGTTTGAAAGACTGATAAACATCCTGTTCTTATTCTTCTAGAAACTGAAACATTTCAAGGTATTTCTTTCAACATAAAGTTAATCAGGACATATATTCCTTCAACAACTATTTATTGTCTGCTACTTTATCAGGCACTGAATTGGGCACTGCCTCTTTCCCTAGTAAGAACTAGATCATTTCGCCCTCCTTCCTCCAGACCTCCACCCCCTTCCCTATCTGGGGATTATCTAGGTTTTTAAGTGATGAGCTAATATTGAAATATTACAAATTAAATCTTTTAGACTTAACTATAACTTCTACCTTTTGGGGGGAGTTCACTACTCTTTCTTGCATCTTTCCATTTTGTTAGTTTCCTTTTTTTATTTTCCTAAGAATGTGGACTTGAGTTTGAGTCATTTCTTTAGAAAGAGCATTTCAAGATTAAAACCAGTTTTCTCTCAGATCCTTAAAGCTATTACTACAGTGTCACCAATATG
The DNA here is from genome assembly GCF_000754665.1 of Bison bison bison. Lineage (NCBI taxonomy): Eukaryota > Metazoa > Chordata > Mammalia > Artiodactyla > Bovidae > Bison > Bison bison. The sequence goes on along the minus strand of NW_011491618.1, from coordinate 310,159 downwards.
ATGGAATTTGACTCAATCATTTGTAGGTTCTTTTAAACTTTTGGTGGGAAAAAAAAAGCTTGTTGTGGTATTGTATCAACTCAGCCAATTTGGGGCAAACTCCAATACCAAATCTTTCAATCTGCGAACGTGGTATTTCTCTCCATTTTCTTTTATTTCCTCTCATCAGCGTTGGGTGGTTTTCATTGTACAGTTCTTATACACATTTTGTTAAATTGATTGACTACTTCATATTTTTGATGACTTACAAATGATAATGTCATCATTATCACTTTTTAAAAGTTGTTTATAATTGCTTACTACTAGTATGTAGGAATACAGTAATTTTTAATATAGTGGCCTGTATCCTGTGATCTTCTTAAATCTATCATTAAGTTTTGTTAGCTGTTGTGGAATCCTTAGAACTTTCTACAACACAAGTACGTCATTTACAAAATGCTGCTTTACTTTCTTTCCAACCTGTTTGCCTTTATTTCTACATCTTGCCCTATTACTCTGTCTAGAACCTCTAGTGGCAATCTGAACTTTACATTTTCCTTTTCTAGTCTCATTCTGAAACTTCACCACCAGGGATACAGGTGGGTCTTTCTTCAGGGTTCTGAAAAATTTCTCCTTTTACATCTGAAGATCAGCACATCTCACTTTAGCTCTCAGTTCCTCCTGGGAATCAATCATTAACCACCTGAGATATACTCAGAAGTCCCAGTCCCTGAGTCCATACTCGGCACTGCAGCACAGAATGAAACATCGCTGCACTATGGAAAAGGGTTAAAATCTAGCCTAGCTGTATTTCAGAACAAGTCCAGATCTATCACCCAAATGCCCAGGTCCCATTCCTTGTTTTCTGTCCTTTTTCAGTGTGGGCAAAGAACCGTCCTCCTATCGGCTGCTACCTGACAAGAGTTTACTCAAAAGCATAGGCTTTGGGCTCCTTTTTCCTAGTTTTTTTCTCTATAGTTATCTTGCCTTCCATCTTTCAAAAATCACTACCACCTCTGGAATGCCTTCTTTTTCTAGAACTACTTAATATTTATTATATTTAATGTACTTGGAGGACTTCCCTGCTGGCTCAGATGGTAAAGCGTCTGCCTAAAACGCCAGAGACCCGAGTTTGTTCCCTGGGTCGGGAAGATGCTCTGGAGAAGGAAAGGGCAATGCACTCCAGTACTCTTGCCTGGAAAATCCCATGGATGGAGGAGTGTGGTAGGCTACAGTCCATGGGGTCACAAAGAGTCGGACATGACTGAGCGATTTCACTTCACTTCAAACATTAATGGGGTTCTGGCTCCCAGGGAGAGTAGAGGCTGTGCTCAATCTGAACTAGGAGTGGGGCGGGGGGCAAAGAAGAGGGGGGTGAGTGAACATTAAAAAACCCATTATATTGTGGCTGGTGCTGTGTATTACTTCACCTTCATAACAATTCCATGATGCATTACTATGCTCCTTTTAATGACAGAAAACAGATTTAGAAAGGTGAGTTAACTTGTCAAGGTTACACAGTTTAGTAACTAACACTGTGCAAGCTCAGCTGTGTCTGACTCTTTGAGACCCCACTGACTTCAGCCTGTCAGGCTCCTCTCAGCTCATGGCATTTTCTAGGCAAGAATACTGGACTGGGTTGCCATTTCCTCCTTTAGGGATCAGAAAGGAACAAGCAACATTCAAACTCAAGTCTGTAAAATCCTAAAACTCATACTCTTAGCCACTACACCATGAAATTATTCTTTGGCCCAAAGAATTAATGCTTAAGTGTGTTAGCTGCTCAGTCACGTGCAACTCTTTGTGATCCCATAGACTACAGCCCGCCAGGCTCCTCTGTCCATGGCACTCTCCAGGGGACCTTCCCAACCCAGGGATCAAACCTGGATCTCTTGCACTGCAGGCAAATTCTTTACCATCTGAGACACCAGGAAAACCCAGAGAGTGGAGCAGTTTAATTCTGAGGTGGAATCTGATAGTTCTCAAATTATTCCCAAGGAAGTGGAGAGTATACAATATTTTTCAAAAGAGTTCTGCAGTGTAGCAAAACTTAACTCTTTCCTATAGCACAGACTATGTATTTCATGACTCTTCAAAGAATAAGACACATCTCTGGGAACAGTGCTCTTGTGAATTTTTTTCCATAATCATTCTTTCTTTTACACATTTAAAAACAAATTCACCTATCATAACCCTTAAAATAAATGATCAATCAGCTTTCAGCCAGGCCAAGGATATCAGAGCTCACTGTACTCCTAGCCCTTAGAGCCCGCCCAAGCCCCTTAATAAAATGGCTCGATTATCCCACACCCCAAAGGTCAAATGTTAAAAAAAAAAAAAAAATTTTTTTTTTTTAAATCTCCCACATAAGAATTGAGTTTAGAAGTATTAATCAAATTGAATTAAATTTAGGGGAATTTTAATTAATTAAAACTTCTTTGCTCAGAGTGGTTGGGGAAAAGGGTGTACTGGAAATAAAGCACTGTCTACAGAAATTCTGAAAGCTGGGCTGAGTTCAAAGGTATAAAGAAGGCTCAAGAAGTGGGGGAACACCTCTTCTATATCCCAGGACATCCCCTGCATCAGCAAAAGAGTTACTCTCACTTGGCAAAGGCTGGTTTTTCTTATTTATTTGGTCTTTTTGGGGGCTGTACCACATGGCATGTGGGATCTTCTCCAACCAGGGATCGAACCCATGCCCCCTGCATTGGGAGTGTGCAGTCTTAACCACTGGACCATGAGGGAAGTCTGCATAGGCTGTTTAATGGGACCACAAAAGCATAGTGATTTTATTCCTCCCACTCTTTTATAGTGCAAATAAGCAGTCCTGGACACAGGGCCTGGTTCCATCACTGAGTAGGAGGATAGAACAAGAACAAATCACTTGGCTGGGCCTCAGCATCTTCATCTGTAAAATGAGGCAGCAAGATCTGATCAGGGCTGGAGATACCCCAGCACACATGCTCTAACTCTCTCACCTCTTCTGTCTGCTGCAGGCACAGGCTCCTGGCAGTACTCGCTGTTGTACCCCAAGACCTTAGACCTGTCTCAAATAATTAGTTAATTAATCTAATTATAAATCAATCTCACTAAGCACAAGAGAGAAAAAAATGTATGTTATTGCTAGACTAGATGACTACTGTGCCTCTCAACTCTAACACGTTTAATTAATGACTTTTCAACTAAAACTCCACTCCTAACCCTTACCCCACCCCCATTTTAAATGCTCAGAAGTAAAAACTGGCACAAGTGTAAACCATTACCTTGTGCTCTGGAGTTGGGTATTAAGCAGAATCAAGAGCAACTTCCCCTATAAAACCCACTGAATAAGCTGTTAGGGATAACTGTTTATGGGACTCAGGCTACTATACATTGCTAGAAGTTTGCTGTGTTTTAGCAGCTTTCATATAAAAGTAAAGAGAGACTCAGTTAAATTCCCCAAAATCAGTGAACAAAAATGATCTCTTAGGAACTGCTAGTCTGAGTTCCTGCTCTGAGTAATAACACCTGGGATCCACACAGAGCTACAATTCTGAAAATAGACACAGAGGACCTGAAAGTAAGCAAAGAAAGAGTTCACACCTGCATAGGCAATGGCCATTAAAGTGGTATTAACCAGGCAGGAGGTACAGATCCTTAACCAGGTCAATGACAAGAGACATTACCTTAGTTTGCCATTTCCTCAAACAAAAAGAAGACTTTAGCTTCAGGCCCGCCAGAGTCTGACATTCCATGATCCACCATTTTCTCAAGCACACTTTCTCATGGTGTTCAGTCACGCTCACTTCCTCCTCCTGCTGGTAAGCTGCAATAGCCTCATGGATACAGCTAGTTGTCTTGGCAAGCTCTCTCAAAAGAGCAGAGCTCTTCGAGGCCAGCAGGTGGTGCTCTTATTAAGCACAAACCTAAGTCAACATGCTTTTCCCCAAGGTTGCCGCTGCTGCTAAGTCGTTTCAGTTGTGTCCGACTCTGTGCGACCCCATAGACGGCAGCCCACCGGGCTCCGCCGTCCCTGGGATTCTCCAGGCAAGAACACTGGAGTGGGTCGCCATTCCTTCTCCAATGCATGAAAGTGAAAAGTGAAAGTGAAGTCGCTCAGTTGTGTCCGACTCTTTGTGACCCCATGACTGCAGCCTACCAGGCTCCTCCGTCCATGGGATTTTCCAGGCAAGAGTACTGGAGTGGGTTGCCATTATACATCCTCTATTTCAAGCTAAGCTTTAGCTGGCTTGATTACATGAGGTAATAAGGAAACAAGCTCCTGTTTCTGGAATACTGAAGGGTTGAATGAGTGAAGTCGCTCAGTCATGTCCGACTCTTTGCGACCCTATGGACAGTAGCCCACCAGGCTCCTCCGTCCACAGGATTTTCTAGTCAAGAGTACTGGAGTGGGTTGCCATTTCCTTCTCCAGGGGATCTTCCCGACCCAGGGATCTAACCCAGGTCTCCAACATGGCAGGCAGACACTTTACCTCTGAGCCACCAGAGGACTAAAGGGTTATCACACCCTAATGTCTCCACCTTCCAGCCAGGGAGCAGTTCCTAAAATGAATGGGAGTGGCTAAGGTGTGGTAAGGTGGGAGATGAACTCTAGGATTAAGAGCTACAATTGGTTCCCATCCCAACAAGTACACAAACTGGCTAGGGAAACATCAGTAAAACTACAGAAAATGAAAAGTTGGATGTCCTGCCATCTTTAAATGTATTCTAGAGAAGAACGGGGTGGCCTGGAGGTCAGCTTTGACCCACACAGTATGCTGGTTGCTAGTCTTCACTGTTACTATTATACACAAAAAGATCTGGGGAATCTCAATATTTCAGGAGACACTATTCACATCTTCATGGCCCTGGCAATCTTCCAGTTTACAAATGTGGCATTCTGTATTCTGAGTGTGGCAGTTGTCTGAATCAAGTAAAAAATCCCAATAGTCACAATATTAGACACAGTAATTAGGTCCCTGGGTTGAGTCACAGAAAGTCTACTGTATTCATAGGCAGATATGTTAATGCTCAACTTGAGAAAGTAAAAAATATATATACTATTCTTTACTTTCTCATAAAGAGAATTTAATGACCATCTCTCTTGTCCAAACTCCAATGTCATAATTAGGATATGTGTGTGTGTTTGTGTGTGTGACTGACACAAGGGAGAGAGTGGGGAAAGGCAAGAGTGGAAAAAGGGTGTAGGTGGGGAGAGAAGACAAGAGACAGGAAAAGACCACAGGGACTACAGAATGATGGAACAGGAGATGGCAGGCAGGTGTCTTGGGCATATTTAGGTGATGGGAGAGAATTCACAACTATACAAGGTAATACTGTTGGCAAAGCATGATCAACATATTTATCAGCTGATACTGATTCAACAGGCAAAAGATCTTATCAGAATCTTAATATAACTATATAGATTTCAGGCTTCTTTATTCAAATACGAGACCATGCAATTCAACACTGTAATCTTAAGAGAATAACTCAACAAATGTTCTGGAGTCGTCTTGGTGTCTCTGCCTGAAGCTGCAGCCTGGAAATGGGCAGAAATCTGACTTCTCTTAATAACCTGGCTGGGGAGAAGCATGAATTATACTGAAAAGAAGGACAGGAATCAGATTACTTGGGTTTAAATTTTGGAGACTGCTATATCAGCTATGTAGCCTGAGATAAACCACAACCTCTCTAAGCCTATTTCTTGATATGTAAAACTGAAGTAACTTTACAAGATTACTGAGAAAACCAAATGAGACAAGAAATAAGAGAAGTGCATATAAACTATAAATGCTATACAAATATTATCTTAAGTTACATGAGCCATAATCCAAATGGCAGGAGAGGGTAAAAGTCAATGACTCTGGAATCTGAAGCATAGAGGAAAATGTTTCGTGTTTTCCAGTCATTATATTCTAAAGTGTATTTACTGCTCCATCACTCCTGATCTAAACCCTTGCCTAGTTTACTGTTCATATGTTTCAAGTATTCTAAATATTTCCACTCTTAGGAGAAGTCACATGGCAGCAAGACTATTACACCATGCCCTTTCTTACAGTTGGAGGGAGTTTTAATAATAAGGCTTGGGGAAGCTAACAGATTTAGATGACCAAGAAAGAATCCAATCATTTGAAGAACAGATAAGAAATCTGAGGGGATTATGGCCATCTAATGTTTGATGAACTGTCAATTAGATGAGGGGATTTTCTAGGATAGTTTATCAGCAATGACTGCTTTTATAAATAAAGTTTTATTTAAACAGTCACACCCACCTCCTTATACACAGTCTACATACTGGTTTTGTGCTACAAAGGCAGAGCTGCCTAGTTCCAACACAGACTAAACCTAGACAGTATGATCCATAAAGCCCAATTTATGTGTCCCTTTAAGAAAAAGATAATATACCACTCATGCTAAAAACCTGATTTTCTTCACATACCACTAAGTAAATTTTACATCCAACATGATTCTCATTCCCCAGACCCCAATTTTTGTTACCTTCCTTTCAAAAACGTGTACAGACTATCTGTAAGGTGCTATGAAGGACAGAGTAAGGAGAGAAACATAGTCCCTTATCCTCAGAGAACTTAAGTATTCTGGTGGTTGGGGCCAGATGGGGAGATTATCTGCAAACCAAAGAAACACCAATCCAAATTATGAAAACACTGGCTTCTGTAGTCTATAGAGTAGTTTTCAACATTTTTGCTCATGAACTCCTCACCATTTGAAATGTAATTTTTCTTTATTTAGATTTTTTTTCTCGCCACACCAAGAGGCTTGTGAGATGTCAGTTCCCTAACCAGGGACTGAACCTAGGCCCTTGGCAGTGAAAGAGCAGAGTCCTAACCACTGGACTGCCAGGGAATTCCAAAATGTAATTTTTAGAAAAATTATAAACTCAGGACAATTATAGGCCTCCCTGGTGGCTCAGTGGTAAAGAATCTGCAGGACACACAGGTTCAATCCCTAGTCTGCGAAGATTCCACATGACACAGAGCACAGAAGCCCCCCATGTGCCGCAACTATTGAGCCTGTGCTCTAGAGCGCGGGAGCCTAACTACTGAAGCCCAGACGACACAACCACTGAAGCCCAAATTGCTCTAGAGCCTGTGCTCCGCAACAAGAGAAGTCACTGCAACAAGAAGCCCGTATACCACAACGAAGAGTAAACACCTGCTCACGGCAACTAGGGAAAAGCCCATGCACGCAGCAACGAAGACCCAGTGCAGCCAAAACACATAAATTATATATAAAACAGAAAAAGACCCTTTTTCTATATAAAAAAAGAAACCAAAATATACATTAAAAATATTTTATACCAACACCCTGGCATGTTAAAATCTATTTCTTCAATCAGACTTCAGTCCCAGTAAAATCTACTTTCAGTTATCAATTATTTTTAAAATTTAAATACTGTATAGTTGATGTGCAATATGTTAGTTTCACATGTAAGTTATTAATTCTAAACGTAAATTATTATTCTCAAGTAACAGAAAAGGTAGAGGATCTTTCCAGACGTTATATACAAAAAAAATACTGTACCTCCATCTTCATTATTTATTCAAATTTCCTTTTATTTAACTCCCACAGGATTCTTCTTCAGGAGCCATGAACTCTTGAGATGGCTCCTTTGGTGTCCCTACTGCCCAAGGTTTTTATACTCTGGGGGATGAGCAAGACCCACAGCAAGACTCAATATGGATAAGAGGAGTGACTTTCTTTTATGAGGTGGGAGAAAAGCAATTATGAAAAAGGAGGTGGAAGAGAAAATCAGCAGACATAGAGGCTTATCAGGTAGATCAACTTAAAAAAAAAAAAAAAACCCAGCACATGCGAACTCTGAGGATCTATGCTTGCGTACTCCTGAGAAAGCAGTCACGTAACCATTGCATGTATACCCCCCGTATGAAGACATTCTCCTCGAACAGTGCTGCCCATGCTGTTTCACATCATAACACAGGCAACTGTCTCACCCTCACCACCTGAAAGCTTAGGGCAAAATCTCTTAGCAAGCTCTAATGTTTTAGTGGCACATTCTGGTCGAGGGGATCTGTTGTGCATGATGTGCAAAATCCTAAGAGAATATCCTGTTGACAGTAATACCTGGACAGTACCTGGACTGTACCAGAATCTTGGCCAACTGTCTTTCACTTTGAACCCTTTAAGTCTCACTCATTAGACTTCATGGAGCCTTTCTTACCATCTGGAAATGCTAGAACCGGGTGAACACAGGAGTCCAACTGGGATAGGCGTTCCAACAGAGGGGCTTCGTAGTGGATTTCTGGAGGCATGGTGCTGGCACTGCCTGAGCCGCACAGCGCGCAGGAAGGGTTCACATCACAGCCAGAACGCACTGTGCTATTCCGGTGAACCTGGGAAAAGCCAGATAACACTCAATTCAGGGTCTGATAAAAACTCAGCTCCCCATTCAGTATCCCAAAGATTCAAAATTCCCTCTCTCTAGATGCATATATGACAGAGTTAACAAAACGTTTGATCAGTTTGTTAAAAGATTTCCATTTCTCCAACACACTAACTTTCAAAGTAATTAAGTAATAAATCCACTTCTTCTCCAATGAAGCTTTCTAATTATGTGAAGCCCATTTAAGTGCTTACTGAGAACACTTTACAATACCTGTATGTTTCTACCACCATGATGCTTTTCCACCGTCTGCTACAGTGATCTGCTTCAGATTTCTAGGTAGAACATGACTTGCCCTCTTCAGCAACTTCATCCACTAAAGAGCCTTACTAATGAATAACCAACCACACCTTTCCTGTTCTTTTCGTATCTCCAAAAAAAGAATTCCAGGAGGCCTGAAACAACATGGCAAGTTTCCCTGGACTACACTCATTAGCTGCTCTTTAACCTAGCCTGAAATCTACTGTTATAAAGCTCATATTTAATGAAAACGAATTTGGTATGGTGAGTGTTCATACCCATAGTCTTTGTGTTAATTAGATTAATTCCAAGGGGATACAAATCATTTTCATTAAACTTCTTTTGTATACATGTGGGCACCGTAAGAAATAACCTCCCTAGTTAAGTCCACAGTGAAAAATAATCTAAGTTTTCAAACGATGTACTTCTGTTTTGTTTTTAAATGATAGGATTTTTTTTAATTGTATGCTTTGAACTTCAGGTCATGCTGAATGCAGGATCCTTAGGTTCTAGTGTTAGGATTTGGCATTTGCCAAATCATGACCATGCAAAGTCACCCAGGCAGCATACAGTCCTAGAAGAAATGACTTGCCTGTGGAATGACACTATGACATGGGATGCTAGGAGCAAGGGAGTATCAGAATAAAGACAAAAGGGTAGCACTGAAACTCTGTAACGACTGCGAGAACTACATCTAGTTTCAGCACACACATCTCTTGAAAGCTGTTTGCCTTCACGGACATGCACAGAAGAAAGATAAATATGAGAACAATTCGGTCTTTATCAACCTTCCTCAACTCCCTCCTCCTTGCAGCAACATAGATGGGTGGTATTCAAATAAGGCCCTGTGAAGGTCAGACTGGACAACTTACACTAAAGTAAAAGAATTCTAGTAAGCAACAACTGTTGTCTCTGAAAGGAAATTACACCAACTAAATATGCACTTTTGGTAGACAACATTAACTGGTACTGTTTTGGAAAAAAATACCTCTTGCAACCTATTTAAACCAGGGCTGGATTTCTGGGGGAGATAACATTTTGAAGTAGAGAAAGAGGGACCTGCATTACCAGGGACAAAAACCAGAGACCCACCAGTAGATGAACGGGAGAATTTAAGTAATTAGAATCCAAAAACTGCACCAAAACTTTAAATACTGACTAGATTAGAAAAATATATAAAAGTCAAAACAAGAAATCTTAAAAGGGAGGTATATTTTCTCCTCATGAAGTAAACCATTACATGAACTAGCTCTCCAAGTGGGCAATGAACAACATTCCATTTTTTTTTTACGGCTAGAGTGTATCCCTTAAGTCATTAAGAGACTGGATGTAAAGTAAAAAGAATACGACAAGAAAACCAAACTAAGAATAAAATTAAAGTAAAAGCTGAAATTACCAAAAGAAAAAATACATGACAGAAACAGCAAATTCAAGAACTGCTCTTTTGGAATTCCCCCTTGCTCTTCCCAAACCCACCTCAAGAAAGGGGTAGACAGGATAGAGCAACTAATTACATAAACAGTAAGACTGGCCTAATGAAGAGAAAAAGGGAAAGATGCAAACATATAAGAACTTAAAAAAAGCACTAGCTAAGCGATAAACCACTTAACCACTGGATCAACCGGGAAGTCTGCTAGTATAATTTATTAAGAGAAAATTTGGTGAGTTTTTTGAAGGATATTTTGGGCAACTTTAAACACACACACACACACACAAAACAAGATGTCAAATTATACACACAAATTTTATTTATTAAAAAAAAAAAAAAAAAACCCACAAAAAAAGAAAAACAACCTACCATGAGCAAGTGTGATTTACTCCTGGATATCAAAACTATTTGACATTAGTGTATCAATTAACACAATTTCATGCTGGCCATTCAACATTTCTACTTAGATGTCTTAAGAGGCAACCAAAGTTAAGTGACTTCAAAACCGTGCTCCTAACTCTTCTCTACTTTCAGTAGCTCAGTCTTAAAATCCCTGGACTCATCCTAAACTCCATTCCTTCCTCATACCCCCAAAACCAGTCATGAAATCTTGTCAACTCTGCCTTCTAAAAGTATCCAAGATCTGACTACTTTATACCACCCTCAACTGCAGTTCTTATTTGGGTTTCTTAAATAGTCTCCTAATTGGTGTTCCTGCTTGCCCCTCCCTTCAACTATTGTGTAATCTTGTTTCACAACCTTAATCAAACTGTGATGCAGTTCTCTGCTCAAAACCTTCTCACAAGGAATAAAAGTCAAAGTTCTTGCAATGGTACACACAAAGCCCTACGCCATCTGTTACTTCTGTCCCTTTTCTGACTTCATTTCCCTTTCCTGCTTTTCTCCTAGCTCATGCCACCAGTTCCTCTGACTTCCCTGCTACTTCCTCAAAATGGTAGGCAAATTTCCGGATCACAGACCTTTACACTTGGTCCTTCTATTAGCTCCAAGCTTATTCCCTCACCTCAGGTCTTTTTCTCAAATGTCATCCTCTTAAAAACAACTTTTATTTAGAAACATACAAGTGAGAAAAGAGTCTCTATTCTTGACCGTGACAAAAAAAACACATTCTGGAATAAGTTTAACTGACATTTTAGGCACAAAGCTTAAAGTTATTAATTTGTAATTGCTACAAATTAATCTATAATCAAATTCAATAGGCTTTTGGTACAGAAGGGAGAAGACGCAAATGGAATTTAAACCAACTACAAACCAGAAGAATAAATGCTAAGGGGGAAAGTTCCCAGAAAATTTCTGATAAGCAAAGGCAGAAGGGAGTGATTTGCTGACCACATGTTAAAAATATGATACAGGGATAGCAAAAGGTGGGGTGGGGAGAGAAGCTGGATTTCTACTTCACGTCAAAATAAATCCCAAAGGTATTAAAAAGATTTAAATTATGTTTATTAAATTACATTATTAAATTATGTTTTAAATTATTTATTAAATTATTATGTTTAAACTGTAAAAGAAAAACCATGGGGCAACATCCAGTAGTTAAAAGCGTGAGCAATGGGGCCAGGCTGTTTGAGCCCTGACTCTGCTGCTGCTGCTAAGTCACATCAGTCGTGTCTGACTCTGTGCGACCCCACAGACGGTAGCCCACCAGGCTCCTCTGTCCCTGGGATTTTCCAGGCAAGAACAATGGAGTGGGTTGCCATTGCCTTCTCCAATGCATGAAAGTGCAAAGTGAAAGTGAAGTCGCTCAGTTGTGTCCAACTCTTAGCGACCCAATGGACTGCAGCCCACCAGGCTCCTCCATCCATGGGATTTTCCAGGCAAGAGTACTGGAGTGGGGTGCCATTGCCTTCTCCGCCTAACTCTGCTACTGAGCTGTATAAACTTAGACAAGTTACTTAATGGCTTCATTCATAATAACAGCTGCTTATGTGACAAGGCTGTTGTGAAAATAAAAATCACTTAGAATAGTGTCTGGTATCAACTCTGTTACTTGTATAGTCATACAAAACACACTATTTTCATTTAAAATTGAAGATGGGAAAACAAGGACATCAACCTTAAAGATCATTGATATTAAATCCTAGCTTTCATGTTACTGTGTGACCCCTCAAATTTATTCATCTGTTAATAAAGGATCCATATTGCCAATTTCATGCGACTGTGAGAAATACGATTTTGCAAGCTATTAAAATACTACACGAGTGCTAGCTATGTCAGAGTTTCTCACAAAGGCACTACTGACACTTAGAGCCTGATAATTTTTTATTGGGAGGAGCTGTCCTGTGCACGGAAGTAAGTAGCAGCTTCCTGGCCTCTACTCACAGTGCAAGTAATACCCTCCCTCCCACCTCTGTGACAACCAGAACTGACCACAAGGTCAAACGTTTCCTAGGGTGGGCAAGCAGGTCAAGATCATTGAGAACCAGGTGGCTCAAGTTACGATGATCATTCTTAGTAAAATTCAAAGCAGAGGCACCCATTAAATATTAATAGTGAGAAAGAAGAAATGCCTCAAGACTACATCAGTCAAGGCGAAAGGACTCAAGAGCAAGAGTGAAGAGGTTTCCAAGAAACAAAATGGTAACTAGAACATAGAAAATAATTTCAATGGCTTGAATAACTCAAATATATTTAAATAGATGACTTCATAATCACACACACTAACCCCTCCACAAAGACTTTATTGACTGTCCTTGGAAGATGGCAGGAAATCAACTTATTACTTGAAAATTGGTAGATAAAAGGATATCAACACAAATCATGCTCCACCCCACAGACTGTACTTAAGGGTAAACCAATAGTAGAAAAGGGCATTTTTCTCTTTAAAGACATAGTCTAGCTAATAAACAAAGAATAAATGGTATGAATAGAACATAACTTCAACTCCTGATGCAACAAGTGGGTCCAGGCAATGGCCATTACTGACTAAAAACACCAGAGACACAAGATATTACATGTCTTCTCATGTAAGTGTCCTTACCAAAACAAAAACCTAGATTTAAGTTTCTATATTCAGACTTGAATGCACTAAAAGAGATTAAGGACTATACAGAGGGATGGATATAATGGTAAAATGTGGTCAATGCTACCAGTAGAATCTACGGGATGCAGCTGCTCACCGCAGAATTCACACAGTGACACTATGTTTGCATAACATCATAAGGAAATTTTGGAAAAGAAAACAACGACCCCACAGAATTTCTTCTGGCCATGATGGATTAAGAATGATCATGCTTATCTTTTAGCCATAAACTAGGAAACCAGACAACACACAGCTTAAGACAGAACAAATGAGGTAGTCTGTGACTGTCCCGGCTTTCTGCCTGGACACACAACACAGACTGCTCAGCAGGTGAGGGGTTCCAGGCAGAGCGTGATGGTTCCACTGAGTTGAGGAAACAAACTCCCAGAGACTGCAGTGCACAGGCTCAGGTGACGGATAACTATGAGGCAGAATTCTTCAGAAGAGGAAGCCATACAGAAAAAGAGCTCCAGAAATCATCATGAGATTCCCTCAGGTGTTCATGGAATACTAAGAATCCCACGTAGAGTTAAACTTCACCAGGTCAGGCGAAGATCCACCAAGTAGCTATGGACTGAACAGTTCCCAGAGCTCACAGTGGCAGAAAGACTTCCCCACTGTGACCGGTCAAGTGGCATGGAACATTCAGAAAAGACCCCAGAAGACCCGGGTTACTCTACACCCTTCTAATAAAGGAAAAACGGAATCTCAAATAACTTAGCTGCCAACAAAACAAAGCCTCTTTAAAGGAAGATAATATAATCTCTATGCTTCAATCATGTAAAATTAAATGTCCAACATCCAAAAAAACATTGTTAGATATGCCAAGAGGCGAGAAAGTTATACCACAGGTATACTACAATCAGAAAATTCTAAGTCACAAAATAAATAACTGGAATAACCCAGTTTTCTCAACAAATAAATTACAAGGAAAGGGGGTATGATGGATAGCTTACAGCAAACCAACACTTACTGAGAACTAGAACAGCCAGATTTAAAAAGAAAAAAAAGCAAATATAACTTTAAGATATGAGAGAAATGTTAAAACAATGACAATACTGAGGAGCCAAGATTCCAGAGGGGGAAGAACCATTGAAGTGTTGAGTTGCTTCTTTTTGGGAACAATGGGTGATTTCTGAGTGATGCTTAGAATCTGGTGCCCTGATGGAGGGTCACTTCTGGGTACAGAGAAATGAGCAGAGGTTCTGATGATTTTGTAGGGCTGAAGGGACAACTTTAGAGACTTCAAAAGCCAAATTCACAGTGAAAAGAAAGGACAGGAAACTACAAATGACATGTCAGGTGCTCCCATTCCTAAGGCATTTGGAAAATTCTGAAGCTGGGATGGGTAGGAGGCTAAAAAGCTAAGCAGAAAGCCTCTGGACGGCAGAGTTTCTGGTGGGCTCACTGAGGAAGAGACTACAATTAAGAGTTCATGATACACATGAGCGCACTGGTCACTGAATCAGTTGGAAATGGGAATAAGAAACAAGGCTGTGCCTTAAGAAAGGACCACTTTTTATGTGACATCTAAAATGCCAAGTATACTGGTATTAAGAAGTATACGTAACATAAAAATCAAGTGTATGTGCAGAGCAATTAAAACAGTAAATGCAAGTGTACCAAATACTGAAAGAAAATATACAGTCGTCTAACCTTTTGTTTATTTTCCTACAACCTTATGTAGACTGCTTGAAAACAAAATGGCATCAGTAAATCAATGTTGTGAATAAAGTCACCATATTTTATATTTATTTCAGCATACTTAAACAAAAAAAAACACCTACTTCATCTACTCATGATTTTACAACGAGATGTTAGGAAATGGAAAATGTTGGTCGGTAAAGGCTTCATTTTCAATGTCAGTATTGCCAAGTATCCAAATATCACCTACAAAGAGATTACAGAACAGAAAGCAGATGTTCTGAAATGATTCTCTTGGAATCATTGTAAATCATGCACATGCTTAATCAGGATTACTTTACCAAGGTTACCATTATCAAGTAAGTTTGGGAAACAAAATAAGATACTCTTTCAAACAGAAGACTTTTAAGTCTTTAATGTCTTTTACAAATCTCAGAGTGGAAGACATGGCATGAGGTGCTCTCTGAATTGATTTACCCATCACATTACAGTGGTGGCAGATACCTCAAACCATCTATGAGCTCATCACTACTCTGAAGTCAAGACAGTTACTACACCTGCTGCTAACTCTTGTTATTTAGGAGATCCAACCAGTCAATCCTAAAGGAAATCAGCCCTGAATGTTTACTGGAAGGACTGATGCTGAAGCTGAAACTCCAATAATTGGGTTCTGGCCACCTGATGTAAAGAACCAACTCACTGGAAAAGATCCTAATGCTGGGAAAGATTGAAGGCAAGAGGAGAAGTGGACGACAGAAGACGAGATGGTTGGATGGCATCACTGATGAAATGGACATGAGTTTGAGTAGGCTCCGGGAGTTGGTGACAGACAGGGAAGCCTGGCATGCTGCAGTCCAGGGGTCACAAAGAGTCAGACACGACTGAGCTACTGAACTGAACTGAAGAAATTTATATACCACAAAATTTAACAACTGTTTCAACATACTTGGTTTCCCCTATAAGCTAATGTCTTTTATTTTGCGCATTAAAAAAAAATTATTCTGATAAAATTCCACAGACTTTATCACACTGCCAAAGGCTTGATTAGGAGAAAGAAATTCCGAGATGCAAGAAACAGAAAAGAATTCAACGCCAAGGCTGGTCTTGGGATAACAGCCAGAGAAGTGGCAAGGAAGTTTAAAATCTACTCCGTATTTTGGTGGAAAAAGCCAACTGCAAGAAAGTGAAAGCCCAGTCCCAACCTACCTTCATGTAAGAGGTCCAAATTCACCTGAATTCTGGAAGTCTCTTCAGAAGCTAATGGAAAAACTGTGATGTAAGGACACTTTCACAGTCCAGGGATCACAAGACTCCTACAGAAAACATGCCTCCCTGGCCATGGCCCCAGACGAGCTATGAAAGATATTGTAAATCATACAAGAACACAGACCGTTATAAGGAAGTCACTATAGAAATAGGAAGGAGCGGTCTTCAGTGAACTAGAAATAGAAAAATTAGGCAACAACTTTTAATAAGTATATTAAAAATTTTCATAGTGATAATGAGAGGAATACAAGTCATAAGACAAGTACAGGATAAAAAAGTTTCTAAAAGTACTTAAGAGGATGTTTCTAAAAGTAACTGATTCTAAGGAAAAAAGTACACACTGAAATAAAAAATCCAACTGGTAAAAAAAACTAGTGTTCCTCCTGACGAAGAGGAGGAACAGTAAGAGAAGACGACATGAAATAAAGCATAGGAAGACAGATATGAAATGCAAAGTATAAAAAGAAATGAAGCAATATGGAACAGAGAATGAAGATCAACAACAATACACAGACATTTATATTTAAAAAGAGAGAACAGAAAAGGAAAAATTGGAAGAAATAACGATTAGAAAAATTTCAAAACTCAAGCCAAATAAGAACTCTCAGAATGAGGGTGTAAAAACCAAGACCTAGTGGCTAAAAACCAGTTCATACATCTAAATATGTCCTTTATAGTGCAAAACATAGAAACAAAACACACACACACACACACACAACACCCAAAAGTAAGGGGCTGGTGTAAAGATTCTAGTTACCAGAGAGAAGATACAGATAATCCATAAAGAAACAATTAAACTGACACCAGAATTTTCAACAGTAAGTATTGGAAGGCAATGAAATTATCTTCAAAGTGCTGAATACAAAAGTTTACATGTAGTTAAGTCATCATTCAAGAATAAAGGCAAAATATAACTGTGTATTCACAAATACACACATACGTATATACACATTTCACACAGAAACGTTAACTCTGTATGTTTTTAATATATAGACTTCACAGCTCATACCACTATTTGAAGGCTACCACATGTATTCATCAAGAATGGAATGGGATGTAAGAAGCAACAGTAAACAAGAATGGCAAAAGTGTTGGTAAATGTAAATAAGTAATTAAGTATGAACTTAATGACTAATTTGGGAGGGACTGAAAAGATAACTAAAATAATAAAAACAAATTACAGATAAATAAATTACTGACACAAAAACTGAAAACAAAGAGATGGAAAAGGATGTATCTAGCAAGTGTACTTACCAAAGAAACCCATTTAAAGTTAAAGCATGAAGAGAGATCAAAAGGGAAACAACATAATGATTAACATGAAGAAGAAATAACAATCATTAACTAGGATGTACCAAACCAGCCATCCTAGAACTATATGAACACATATGAATAAAAAAAAAATAGAAATGAGGATGGGGAAACAAGAGAGGTGGTTTAAGGGTATAAACTGACTACTAGTTGATAAGTCCTGGAGATCTAATGCACAGTACAATGAATTATAGATGATACCACCGTATTATTAGCAACAAATGTGCTAAGAGACTAGATCTTAATTATTCTCACCACAAGAAAGAAATGACAACTATGTGACATGATAGAGGTGTTAGGGTTAGCTCAGGCTATAATGGCAATCAAATTGCACTTTAACTGGCACAATACACATAGCGAACAGATTTCAAACAAACCAACAGAAGGCAGACCAAAGGATATAGAAGATATGAACACAATAAGTCAAAGATATGAGTTAAATTTAGAACCCTGAAGTCAAGAAACAGGATACAAATATACACACCCACACAAGCAGTGCCTTTTAAGGAAATGTGGACTATTTTACAAAAGCTGAACTAAAATTATGTATATCAACATGGAGATCTTGAAAACACAATACTGAATTAACACACCCCCCCAAACCAAAAACACACACCAAAAAACCAAAACCAACTTGCAGAATATGTACAACATGACAGCATTACTGCATTTTGTGCTCTTTGGTTACCTCTTTCTAGTGGCAAGAAAGAAGATAAAGGAGATAAAAGAGAATAAAAGGACCACTGGTTATCTATAACTTTCTTTTAATATTAAAAAAAAACACACATGAAGTAAAAAAAATTAAAATATTAGCATTTAGCATGGTGCATACATCAGTGCTTGTTACACCGGTCTTTATACATCACAGAATTAAAATACACAGGGAAGGAGGCAGGTAAACCTGTAATTTTTTCTATACAAAGGGAACTTAAGTTCTTCACATAATAAATTTAGTAATACAGAAGAGTGCAGGGGGAATAAAAGAAAGTTCAAGTATTAATATTTCAGAGCAAAGGTATATTAAGTTTGAAAACTGCTGAAATCCAAGAATCAAATTGGGAACAGCACCGATCAGTCTGTCTTGTAGATTTAGAATGAGAAAAGGATTCAACTATCTTATGAGCAGCAACGACAAGGACCAATGGCCAGTGTACTAAGAATAGCGACACCTTCCCAGACCCTATCTCCAAATTCATGTCTGCTCAGAACCACAGAATGTGACCGTTAATTGTAAACTGAGTCTGCATATGAATCAGTTTAATATGAAGTACTACCGGATTTGCTGCTGTTTAGTCACTAAGTCATGCCCCACTCTTTGTGACCCCAAGGACTGCAGCCCACCAGGATCCTCTGTCCACAGGATTTCCCAGGCAAGAATACTGGAGTGGGTTGCCATTTCCTTTTCCAGAGGATCTTCCCAACCTAGGGATCGAATCCACATCTCCTTCCTTGCAGGAAGATTTCTTTGCCGTTGAGCAACCAGGCCTTAAATCCAATGACAGGCATCCTTATAAGGCTACATGAGAACACAGACACACTGGGAAGGTGATCATGTGAAGATGGAAGCAGAGATGGGAACTATGATGCTTCAAGCCAAAGGATGCTAAGGCTGCCTGCAGAAAGTGGCAAGAAAGGATTCTTCCCTGGAGCTTTCAGAGGCCAGACAAGGGTTGACACTGATTTCAATGTCAGACTTCTAGCCTCCAGAACTGGGACAGGAAACTAATTCAGTCAGTTTCTAAGTTTTTCCTAATGATAAATACAAAGTCTAGATAGATAAAATTATTTTTTTAATGACGAAAAAGAAAAAAACAACCAAAAACAAAACCCTTTGCATGGGGACTACAAGTAGAACATTGGAGAAGAACGGAAAAGAAAGCAAATCTGAGAAATTCGGAAAAAGAATACTTCTGGAAAACAAGTTCAATAAAGCAATTAATGAAACTTTTGGTATCTCCAAAAAAAAAGAGTATAAGATAACACAGCCTCTATTATAACGTAAGAGAGTAAAGTAAAAGGACAACAAGATGACACAACAAATATAAACTTAACTGTCATTCCTTTGCACTATGGGAGAACCAAAGGGCTGAAGACAGTGAGAGAAAAATTAACAGCTAGCTAACATCTGAATACTTATTATTTGTGTTCAAAATATGCCAGTCATTTCAGGAATCTAATTTAATGATCACAACAATGTTGTAGAGCAGGTAGTAAGAGCTAGCAAAAAAGAAAAGGGAACAGTAACATATTGATAACTGGTATACTTAGAAGAGGCAACTACAAACTTAAGAGAATAAAAAAACCAAAGTGTCACCACATTTTTTCTATAATAACAGAAGGAAACAGGGGTACATAAAAAACACTCTGAAGCACAGTCTGGTGCAGCACTGCAATGGTAAAAATATTCTGTATTAGTCATATGACTACTCAATACTTGAAATGGGGCTGGTGTGGGTGACGTACTGAATTTTTTAATTCTAATTTTAAATAGTTACATGTGGACAGTGGATATCATATTGGACAGCATAAGAAACTAAGCAAAGAATAAAAAGCAAAGAAACTAAGACTGGCCAAAACAAAACACAATAAATAATTGTTCTCTTCTGCCTACCAAAAGATACAAGAAAGAGTTTTGAGGGACAAAAATGATGGTCTAAGAACAAACTGTTGTTCAAATCACTGAAGAACCACAAATTCAAATTCAAAACTCACACAAAGAAATTCCCTCCTGGTCCGCTGGTAGAGACCCTGAGCTCCCAATGCAGGGGGCCCAGGTTGGATCCTTGGTCAGGGAACTAGACCCCACATGCTGCAACTAAGACCCGGTACAGCCATAAAAAAGGGGGCATATGAAGATATTCAACACATGTTGAAATGTTATGATCAAAACCATCCTAAATAAGTATACTTGTATGTTATTTCAAAAATCATATAGAAAACAAAACATTAAATTTATTTAAATTTAATGTGAAAAATTCATACAACTAAATGAGAAAAATTCATACAACTAAACATTAGTATTAAGGAAAGTAAAATGAAAGACAAAAAAACTATTGGAGACAGGAGTAACAGTCACGAAGAGGATATAAATTTATTAAACTGTACTAGACAGTTTTTAAAAAATCAACACAACAGACCACAAACATAAGCAGAAACTATAGAAACATTTTGACCAAAATGCTATAAAAATTAATAGTTAATAATAAACGCTTAGAAAGAAAAACTAACAATTTAGAATCTAAAAACTCAATTCTTAACTCCTGAGAAAAAAACTAAAAAACTCAAAGGCAACTTACAGATAGCAGAAAAAACACTTCCTTCACACATCAAAGGCTGTGGAATGCTATCCAAAACTACACTCAGAAGAAAACTCAAAAAGTTAAATGCTTTTGTTCTTATGTAACAAAGAACAGAAAATAAATTAACCAAGCATTTGAATAAAGGCAGAGAGGGTGGGAAAAACCAAGACCACAGGAAGAAGGAGTTAACAGCAAAGAACTGATCTTTGAAATGACCAATAAAATAGAAAAATTGCTGACAAGACTGATCAAGAGAAGCCCAAATATAATGAAGACTGAGAAGTGGATATTAACTACAGACAGAAGGATATAAAAAGAATGCTTAATAAAAATCTGTATGAGTAAATCTGAAACCATCTGAGAGATGGATAATCATCTACAGAATAGATGCCAATCTCAGTTTCACCTTGAGTTCTAACAAATTTTAAAGAAATTGATCCTTCGTTTAAAATCTTTAAACATTTCCAGAGCACAGCAAACAATGCTATAAGTGTCCCAATTCATTTTCAGCTGTCCTACATCAAAATTGATAGTGACCTTCTAAAAGTATTGCCATTCAAACCAGAAATGTCTCACTACAACCAATTATTTCTTAACATGGTTCTAAAAGTGAATCCAGACAAGGAAAAGGAGTAAGAAGTATATAACAAGGTGTCATGTTGTGTGATGACAGAAAGCCAACCTAGAAAACTAAGATCAACCAAAAAACACTAGTAGGAAGAGTTCAGAAAAGTGTTCAATTTCAAGATAAATACCTAAAAATCAACATCATTTATAAAAGAACACTAACAGAAAAGATCTCATTTCACATGACCAAAATATCAAGAATATAGATAACATGTAAGAACTGAATGAAGAGATAAAATACTTGGATACATAAAGAAATTCTGTGTTCCCTTAACATTGTAACAGCATTACTTCTCTATGAAGGATTTCCCATTACAAATCCAGTGCAATGGTTATGGTGGAAGCCCACTATCAAAGTAAGGCTCTGGTCACCATTATCTGTTAATCACAGAATATCAGTTCAAAGTATTAAAAAAAATTCTTTGGCTTGAGGACAGTTGGTAAATAAAATATTAGAACTTCTACTTCTTTTATCTCAGCCTTCCAAAATTTTGTATGTGCTTTATAATCCCATACAAGTTTAGAGGCTACTGTTCGAAGCACTGGGTGATTTCTGATCACTCTACCACTAGAAAGTAAGCTCCGTAAGGGCAATGACTTTTGTTCATCAAAGAAACCCAGGTGTCCTGGAACAGACGGGACCCAAAACTGCTGAATTAATTTGCTTGGCAAATCCATCACCTCAAAATGAGAGAGGGCAATATACTTGCTCAGTATCACTAATCAAGGATCCACTGGAGGCACAGGGAGTAACTAAGACAGAGAGAATGGCCTTTGTCTCCAACTAGGGCAGAACTCCAGCATAACTGCTAAAATCAGCAGATGGTTTATTTCCCAAACAAAAATTACTTCTTTGTCTTATTTCCCATGTAGCTCATTTCTGCGTATGTCAGGAAGATTCTGTTTTAGACACTGGCACTGGAACCAAAGGGTCTTTAGTATGCATTGTATGTTTCCCCCTTATTTTAAATACATATATGTACCTTCAAAAGTACACCAGTTTTTAGGCATGAACAGGAAGAAAACTACTGTCAGTAGCAACAAGAAGCCTTGCTACTTCACAGATACAAGAGTCCAGGAGGCCGTCCTATAACTTCAGAGAAAGAACACTATTTCTCCATGAGGCAGTGTTGGTAGGTTTTGTTTGTTTTTGTTAAAAGCATCGAGGGCATGGCCAAAACTACTTTCTTATACTTAACAGTAATATACTGTTTTCTTTGCTTTTCCAAAATCAATTCTTTAGCCTTTGAGAAAATAATTTAGATTTATACAACTATTAATAAAAAGTTGACTCAAATGTTAATATGAGAAACCCATCAAATTTTTTTCTGGTAATGCAGACAGTCTGAGGAAGAGGGGAGAGAAACACTTCAGTCTGATAGGTAATTTTCACTAATAATACTTTCCTTTTAAAAAGATCACAGCAAAGACATGCAGTCCAAATGCATACTATAACAAAACCAGTCAAGCACTGAAAATCTGCTGTCCAAATAGTAATCACTGCACCAATTACACGCCTCTTCCTTGTCCTCAGTTTTCCCATTGACAAATATACTGCAATAGCGTTATCTTAAGAAACATCCCCCTCAGTCAAACAGGCTATTTCTCTATTCTCCTTTACAGAAACATTCTCTGAAACTGGTATCTCCGATGATTTGCTCAATTCCTTCCCTCCCATTCTCTCCAGAACCTAATCCAATCAGAATTTCACTCTTCTATACAAAGGTCTCAGGCAACCTTGGCCCCACAAAATTGAATGGTCAAGTCTCAGTCTTCATCTAATTTGATTTGTCTGCAGCATCTAACACAGATGATCATGCCTTCCTTTCTGCAACATTTTCTTCACTTGCCTTCTACGTACCACACACTCTTTGTTTTCCTTCTATCAATACTTCACTAGTCATTCCTTCCCAGTCTTGTCTTTCACATCTCCAAGGCTTAGAATGAAAAAATGTGCCTCAAGGCTGAATTCCAACTAGGGTTCCCAGCATTCTCTATTTTCTTCCTCTGCTGCATTTTTCTCCTCAGCACTTAACACTATTGAAAGTGAAAGTCCCTCAGTCGTGTCCAACTCTTTGCAACCCCATGGACTATATATACAGTCCATGGAAATCTCCAGGCCAGAATACTGAAGTGGGTAGCCTTTCCCTTCTCCAGGGGATCTTCCCAACCCAGGGACTGAACCCTCTCCTGCATTGCAGGCAGATTCTTTACCAGCTGAGCCACAAGGGAAGCCAAATTTAACACTACAGAACATGCCATATACTTCATCTATTGTTTTATTTACAGAAATTCTTACCCTAGTGAAATAGTGGGTAGAAACAAAATAAAACAATAGATGTTCATGTATTATTTTCTCTTTCTACCCTTTAGATTATTTCACAAGGATAAGAATTTTTGTCTGGCTTATTTTTAGTGTTGTACCCCCAGTGCACGGAGCTCTCTAACAGCTTATTGGAGGAGCTCAAAAATTGTTGTTGTTGAATAAATGCATTAATAAAAATAAAAGTGTTAACACCATCAGACACCATGTACTAGTAAAACTCATCAGCCAGATACCCTGAAGGCAAATTACATACATTTCATTTAATCTTCACACAACCCTATGAGATCTCCAAAGCATTCTGGGGTGGAGTGGGGTAGTAACATGCTCCAAACAAAAACTACTAAGTGGCAGTGCCACAATTCAAACCAAAATTTGTCCTCTTCAAAGTTAATGCTCTTAATCCCTCTTTTTTTTTTTTTTTTTAAACTGGAGTACTATTTCACTGGTTTTAGAATAAATCCAACCCTGCTATTTGAAGAGTCGGCAATCCAAAGTTTCCTGTAGATGTAAAATAATTTCCATTTTGTCTGTGAAGACAAACATTCGTTTAGTATCATCAACTTAAGAGATTTTAATGGAGATTCTTATTTAAAGGTAAAGCATTCCACATTGCCATTTTCAGTGAAAACAGTAAGAAGATATACCGCTCTCCTCCATGTAATTGATGGCAGAACTTACAACCTCCTCTGTCCCATTTCTATTAAAAATTTCAAGCCAATTGTTTCCAAACCTGGCTGAGGAGTCACCTAGGAGCTTTCTAGCTTTTTGAAAACGATTCCTAGGCCCAACTCCAGAGCAAACCGAACCAGAATCTCTAGGAAACAGAGCTCAGGAACCTAGTATCCCTTAAAGCTCTGCAGGAAGCCTTGTTAGTTAGCCAAGTGTGAAAACACTGGTTATATGAACCAAAGTTGGCAAGGACTACTACCTCTATCTGAGCATCTGGCTCACTTTAACAAGGACCAGGTCTCACTGGTACTGACCTTCTTGGAAAGAGGCACAATGCTGCTGGGTCGAACAAGCCTCCGTTTCTTACAGCTCAGCACAGGACGGGTTCGGGCTGCCACACAGGTGCCATCAGTTGATGAAGCAACTAGATTCAGTCGTTGCTTTTTATGCAACTGTTCCTCAGCATCAGAGTTGTCACCTGGAATGTGGTCTGCCAAGACAGGCTGAAGACTACACAAGGGGAAGGAAGAATATTTACTTTACAGAAGATGGAAAGAAACAAAGCCTCTAATATTGGTTCAACCACCTCTACTTGCAAATGTTTACAGACACAAACAAGTGTTCTAGAGCACAGAGATCACCTCTTGATGCTGATGTCTGCTAATCTAAATTGGGATGCAGTGTCTGTGCTTATTTGTAAGGCTCTTGGTGGATGTTACTGTATCATGTCTGAAAAATGCAAAGGTCAGTAAGTGAACTCAGGAGGTTCTAAGTGATTTCAGCTTTCTTCAACAACAAAAACATAAAATTTTAAAAGTCTAGAAAATTATAACTGGTAAGAAAATGGTGAACTTTTGCAAATGTTAATAAGCTGCCTGAGAACCAGTTCTACTGGTCAATCTTGCCTATTAGGGATGTGTACTCACTGTTCACTTGCAGAAGGATTCCTTTTCTTTCAAAAATACAAATTTACAGCCTTTAGGAATCTAATCTGTTCTAGAGTAGAGGATTTTACTTCTGGGGAATTCTACAAAGACAGAGCTAATCACAACAATTCACAATAACTTTAGGACTTTCAATTTTTCTCCAAGCTGGGACAATTTTTGGCCAAAGTAACAGGAAAGTACATTAGCATGCTACTTAAAATACACTTGCTACAGTAGGAGGCATGCACAATACTATGAAGTGGTAAGGTTTCTGCTTCTTTAAAGCAGCATTAGTCCTGGCTAGGGATAACTAAGCCTCAAACTCATCTTTTACAAGCCTGATGAGCATATGGAAGTATGCAGAAGAGATAAACTTACGTGTTAATAACTCCATTGACAGGTCTCAATGCTCCACACGATTTAGCAGGCAGTGACTCTGAAGGATGACCAGAGGCACCATGGTTTTCCAGTGGCTGAGAAACAGATTCAATCTTAATAGAAGAAAAACAAAAATATATCATCAACATTTAACCAACAGCATTAGCCTGAAAATCAGCACCATTTCATTTAAATGCTGCTGCTGCTGCTAAGTCGCTTCAGTCATGTCCGACTCTGTGCGACCCCACAGACAGAAGCCCACCAGGCTCCCCTGTCCCTGGGATTCTCCAGGCAAGAGTACTAGAGTGGGGTGCCATCGCCTTCTCTGTCATTTAAATGAAACACCTAAAATGTCTCATGAGCAGTTTGAGAAACAACTCATTTGTGGAACACAATTTCAGTATTTCTTGGATTTGTGACTCCTGGGCTGAAGTCTTAACAAATTCCAAATAAATGAGTTTTCTGGCCTTAAAAAAAAAAAAAAAAAAACCCCTCGTATGACTGAGGAAAAAAAAAATTTTTAGAGAAACTAGTTTTTGCTTTGGAGAGGAGAGGTGAGGAATTAAAATATTTAACAGACTAAAAGTAGTAAAGTGCCCACTGAGAAGGAAATGGACTAATGCAAAACAATTACATAGTAACAAGCAAAACAATTACATAGTAACAAGAGTCTTCAAGTTTTCAACCTAAAAGAAGGGTAAGTTCAGTAGCAAGACAATGAAGAGTATATTTAAATGTAGTTAATACCTGCTTAACCTCAGAGTATGTTGGAAGCTTGTTTCTAGAAAACTATACTAAATATATATATATAAAATAAAATAAGTAATTAATAAAATGTCAACGAGTAACTAATAACTATCTAATGCTACCAGGTAGGAACTACTGTCTGGATTACACAAATCAAATTCAACTGACTTTCAAACAATTTTTGAATCTGAACTGCATGGGTCCACTTATACGTGGCTATTTTTAAACAGTAAATATTCTATTACTACACAGTACACACTCTGTAGCTGGTTGAATTTTGGTGATGTGGAGGAACCATGGATTGAGTGGGCCGACTATACATTACATGTGGATTAAATCCAGTGTTGTTCAAGAGTCAATTGTATACGCTTAGAATTTTAAATATAAAATGAAAATAGGGAGGTAGGGGGAAAACTGGAAAATTTCGAATTTTGCGATTTCAAAACAAATGATATTTACTAGGCTAAAAGGGGGCTACCCAAGTAGCACAACTGGTCAAGAATCTTGGCTACCAACGCAGGAGACCCAGGATTCTATCCCCGGGTCAGGAAGATCCCCTGGAGTAGGAAACAACAACCTGCTCCAGTATTCTTGCCTGGAAAATTCCACAGACAGAGGAGCCTGTTGGGCTAGAGTCCATGGAGTCACAAAGAGTTGGACACAACTGAGTGACTGAACACACACCACAGGTTAAAAGGGGAAGGGGCAGCCATGAGATGTCAATCACACGAAGCATCTGAGGTATTGGCAATAAAGCCACAGTCCAGTTACCCGAGGCGTATCAGAAAATGGCTGTGGTCTGTCTCCTCCCTACATTCAAACTGACTTTGGGGTGTTTTGATGTTCCCTTTCCTGTAACTGCTATCAGGATGTAGCAAAGCCAATATTTTGATGCTGAAATTCTATTTATCAGTATTGTTGAATTTCTTTTTTGATGTTTATACCCACCAGGAGAAAATACCAAAGGATCTGAAGACCTGAGAGCAATCTCAAGAAAGAACAAGAGATTGGGAAGCTAATTTTTAAAATTTAATACAAATTATCCAAAAATCTAGATCAAGGAATACAGACAAGACACATGAGTAAACCACAATGAGTAAACACTGGGAGAAAGTGTTCTGTCTTCCCTGTTGATTCCCTATACATTTACTGTTGTACCTTGAACAATTAATTATATTAGTCAACGACACCAAAATCATGGCTCACATACTCATTGCTTTGAAAGTCACACTGATTTCCTCTTGGAAAGTATGTGTAAGAGTTGTACTTTGGCCACCTGATGTGAAGAGCTGATTCACTGGAAAAGACCCAGATGTTGGGAAAGATGGAGAGCAGGAGGAAAAGGAGGCGACAGAGGATAAGATGGTTGAATGGCATCACCAACTCAATGGACATGAGTTTGAGCAAACAACAGGAGACAGTGAAGGATAGGGAGACCTGGCCTGCTGCAGTCCATGAGGTCGCAAAAAGTCAGACATGACTTAGCAACTGAACAACAATGAGTTGCAAAGATGTTTGTGTCTTCTGACAAAGTATTTTACTCCCTCTTAAAGTCTATCTTAAAGACATAACAAAATGTCCCCCCAAATCTTATACATAAAGGCAGTCACTGCAATGATATGGATCAATAACCTAAATACTCAACATCTGAGGCATAGTTACAAAATGTGGTATACAAAATAAGAATATTGAAAATAATCATAAGGGTTAAATCCAAAATATTTTTAATAGAATTTTGGTGACTAAAAATGTACATACACAGAAAACAACAAGGTAAAAATAGTTGTTACAAAGGCAGAATAAGATGAACACTGAAGTTTTCTTTAGATAATATTTTTTAGAGAGAGAGAGAGATAAACCCAAATATCCTCCTGAATGCTAGTGAGGATTTACTATTCAGTGAACACCTCAAAAGGCCCAAACAAACATTAACATTATGGTACGACAAAGAACAAACAATTTAAAAATTCAGGCCGGTGTTAACTAGCAATGTGTAACTCCAGCCATGTTACAGCTTTCCTAGATTTCAGAAGTTCTGCGTTAGATGAAAAAAGTTGCCTGCCAATGTGAAAATGCTGTGAATGTGAACTTTCTGGTACTGATCTGAAGAATCAGTCAACTTTATATTCACTTAACACAATAGCTTTTAGCATTAAATTACAACAGAGATCTGGTTTATACATCTACATGTTTTCACAAAGTCCCACGTTTAAGTAATAGGTTGACTTTCCATTTGATTAAGATTTACTTTCTAGGGATTATGGAGAACTAACCACCAATCAAGACACCTGTCAAGACAAAATGTTGCCATTTTTTAACAAAATCTCATTTCAAAACAAGTTTAACTTTCTTAGCTAATTAACCTATTTTTTTTCATGACTACAGATGTATAGTAAATTTAAAGGCCATTAATCTTCAATGTGCATTTTATTGTTTTTCTTAGAGAAACCTGAAGTTTACTGGGGGTAATTCAGTCCCCAAATTAAAACAGAAGTCAACAGGCAAAACATTATTTAACACAGAAATGTTAGTGATACAGAAGCACACAGCAATTAAGAGCAAGAAAGTCAGAGAAGAAATGTGCTTGGATTTCAGTTTCAACCATGTAAGTAAGCGCTGAATATTTCGAAGGGATCTGCTTAGAAACCCTGGGATATTCTACGTGTAATCACCCTCAAGTCCAAAAGCAGGGCACTGGGGCAACTAGGTTCATCATCCACTCTCAAATTCAAAGAGCTTAAAATATTAACCCCAATCCTCTAATAGTGTTTCATCTAGAAAAACACAACTCACGGTCACATGTAATTTTATTTGGTGCTTCTTAAATGCATTCACATTGCCTTAAGAAAAAGGGAACACCCCTTATCTTGCAGTCTGAAAGGCTTCAAAGACAGAGTAGAGGATTATTAACGAACACGTCACAAATATTAAATCCACACACTAACATAAGCTTGACTGTTAGTTACTATTGCAGTGGTTTACATCATTAGTATTTTCAGGACACTAAAGCATGAATCAGGTACTTGTCATCCAATGGGAAAGTGTAAATAGGAGCTGTTACAGAGTTTCTTTCAAGCTTCATGTAATGTTCAGACACTCTGAGGGTACATGCATCTGATGCCAGGGAGAGTAGAAAACCTGAGTGGTATACAGAGTACTTCTCTAAACCCCACTTTTTTCTAAAGTAGAGCCCCAGGAGACTACCTTTTGGGGCTATCTTAGAGTTAAAGGTAGCAAGGAGGGTTACTAAAGTGATTTTTTCCCCTGATTGAAAGGGTCAGATGTATGGCATGAAATGATTAACACAGCAGTTAGATTCCATTTTGTTATTCCTATAAAAACAGGCATCTGTTTGATTCATTGCTCTATCCTCTTGGCCAGAACAATTAAGTGTCACAAAGAGCCCTTAAAGAAAAACTAGATTAAATTAAGGCTTATTGGGGGTAGGTTTTTCTGGGGTATAAGAACTCATGTCCACTAAATTTCTTTTACTAAAAAGTAGAGAAAGTAAAAGGGTAAAAAAATCAAAAGGCACACAACTTAAAAACACACAATAAACCTCTAGATGTGTAATGCAAGACATATGTGTATGTATCTTTTCTTTAGTCATTTAAGTAATGCCATACCATCATTTGCTTGAAATACCATTTTTCTTTGTCTAGAAAAATTAACAGTTTTGTTCTGGTTTGTTATTACTTTCTGACAAACGTTATCAAAATGGAAAGAAAAGGCTACCTGGATAAAGAGAATTCAACTTTCATTCCCAGGTTAAAATGCTCTCCATCTCAATGATAACCAGCATAGTTTTGCTTAAAATAAACAAAATATTGTTGGTCCACAAAGAGTATACCAGTCATTTTCACGAACTAGCACCATGGTCAAAAAATTGTGTTAAAGTGAAAATAGAACTTTCCACCAAGCTACTTACCGAGGCTTCAACTTCTGTATATGTAAAATGTGACGATGTGCCTCACTTTCCTGTCTCTATACTGAGGTTAAAATATAAACTATAATTATATTAAAACAACCTTGAACTATCCATTTCTAAAAATTAAACCAGTATAATACAAGTCCAAAGACTACTAAATCTAATATTTATATTTATCAACACTGTTGAAAATCTTTCTACTGAAAAGTAAGAATTTATAAGACTATTCATGCAATTACTTATTTATCCATAGCCCAATATGCACTAGTGGTAAAGACTCCACCTGCCAATGAAGGAAACTTAAGAGATACAAGCTTTGATCTGGGTCAGCAGACCTTCAATCTGGAAGGGCATTGCAACCCACTGCAGTATTCTTGCCTGGAGAACCCCATGGACAGAGGAGCGTGGTGAGCAACAGTCCAGGGGGTCACAAAGAGTCAGACACAACTGAAGCAACTTAGCAGGCATGCAACTTATTTTAAAAGTCCTAATTGGTCAGAGTTTAATTCTGTGGATCAAATATTCTCCACCCAGTATCTATCCAGAGAGAGAGAGAGAGAATGAGTGTGTGTGTGTGTGTGTGTGTGTGTACACATGCACTCAGTCACTCAGTCACGTCTGACTCTTGGTGACTCCATGGTCTGTAGCCCACCAGGCTTCTCTGTCCATGGTTTTTTTCAGTCAGGAATACAGGAGTGAGTTGCCATTTCCTCATCCAGGGGATCTTCCCAACCCAGGGACCAAGCCTGTGTCTTATGCACTTCCACACTGGCAGGCAGACTCTTTACCACTGAGCCACCTGGGAAACCCCACGCCTCTCAAAAACCCTCACAGGGCCAACGCACCCTTCATTGTCCCTGGCTGACTACAAAACTTCAAGGAAAAGAACCTTGTTCCTGTGTTACCAATGGTAGGAAGATTATACCTTGCATGTTTAAAAAGAAAAAGTAACAGTTTATATTTTTGTATGCTTTACTTCTGGGAAAGGTTCACTTGTTAACCCCATCAATTCTACAAAATAAGGAAAGGATAAAAGAATGAGACTTATTTTGCAAATAGAAGCAAACAAACAATGACTGCATTGTCAAAAGCCATAAAAGCAATTCTTTTGGTAAAACAAATAAAAAACTCAAACCTAGTCTTTTAAAATATATATACCCAGTAATTAGCTTTCCTGTAAGAAAGAAGATATAAGGAAATACACATGTATCTTCTCATCTGTGCAGCAGAAATATAGGAAGGAAGGATAGATAGTGCAAAAACTAGTGAAACTGGAAGGAGGCTGGAACACAATGGAAAAAGATGGAAACAGGAACAGGGCTGCAGTCTCTTGCAAGCTTTAACTCTCAGCACTGCAGTATGTTTCACACACTCAAAAACTAATGAGTATCAACTACTGTGTGTGTGGGCAACAAGAAGTGAAATACTACAGTGACAAAAGAACCTAACTGTATTACAAAATAATTGCACACTCATACTGAAAGGTGTGAAGAGGAAAAGAACTAACATAAGTATAACTTCTGGAAATAGTTATTTTGACTGTATATCACTGAGCTACTGTACTGTATACAATATTGTACTCTAGTTAGTAAAGATATTTCTCACAGGAGTATAAGATGGCAATTCTGAAACTACTTTGTATGGTACTAGGACTGAACAAGTAAGTATCAGTAAGGAAGGAGAAAGAGACTGGTGTTAGATTGGTATGGTAAGAAAGGAGGAAGGGATTGGTGTTCGATTGGTATTAGTATAAACTCATGGTTTTGAGTGCACATACAGATGGGTAGATAACAAAATATATATGTGTGTCTAATGTATTTCCTAGCTGTGTTGAGAAGTCTCAGATAGAAGCAATGGCACCAAGTAGCAGTGAGCATAACAAGTATCCAGACTGTAGTCTCAAACATCTGGTCTCCAATAAAAAAGAACCAGGGCTGGAATAAGTACAATACAAGATGAGTCCGGGATATTTTTGGGTGGAGAAAGTGAACACTTAAAATACAAGGCGGGCACACTGAAAGGACATGGGCACCAATCTGAAAAGAGGTCCCAATGCCAAAAGCTGAGACACTTGGAAGTGAATAATGAACAAGAGTAGTACTTAATAATCCATAAAATAAAATTAACAACCATAAAAACATTTCTGAAATAAACTAACCAACTAAATAAACAAATAAATTCTTCCTAGCAGAATTCCAATGAACAAACGTGGAAAACAGAAAATCACCATTTAGTCAACACCACAGTAATGACCACTGCAGTAATTTTTGCAGGTAAAATCTATCAGTGGATGATACAACTGTGGATTAAAATATAATAAGCAACAGAAAAATGCACAGCACCCCTCCATGACATAGTCGTTAATTATAAAGAAAAAAATACTAATTTACTGGCATGTTATCACCTTAACCAAGTGAAAAAGCTATCACCACTATCATGTACCCCTAATATGGTACACTGAGAAGGGGACAGTATCACTTTTATGATATTACTACAGGGGGAAAAAAAAGGCATAACCTTTAATGGGAAAACATCTGGTGACTCCAATCTAAGCAACATTACACAAAATAACTTACCAGCACAGTTGGGTCAAGGTCATGAAAGACAAAAACTGAGGTGTTCTCACACACTGGCTGAGATGTAAACCACTATACGGAATATAGGGTTTTGGACCAATTGGGGGATGGGGGCGCGCACACATGCACGCATAAGTGAGAAAATGAGTGAAAGGGGAATAAAATCTGTAGTCTGTATGAATGTTAATTCCTGGTTTTGACACTGAACAATGGCTATGCAAACTGTTAACACGAGGAGAAGTTGGGCGAAGAAACATGCAAGGACCCTGTACTGCTTCTGCAACTTTTCTGTAAGTCTAAACTCAACTTCATTCATACACATATCTATTTGTTTTTGTTAAATAAAAAACAAGACATGGGGAAAATTTTAAAAATGAAAGAAATAAAAAGTGGTCTTGGAATTCAGAAGGAAAAATTAATTTTGGTATTGGGAGAAATAGAAAAAGGGAAGGAATCATTAAGATGGAGGTCTGACCTAGGCTCTAAAGATACAAAAGATTATGAAGGAACAATGGCTTCATCTTCACTACAGAATTAAAGAGGTAATTCAGACAGCATTTTCAACATCTTTGTAAGTTAAATTTCCAGTTACCTTAGTTGTAAAAGGCATCAGAGCTGCACGGTCTCCTAATTTCCAGTAAGGTTGCATAATGTTGTACCTGCTCTGGCTGCGCTGTCTTCAGAGTTCGAAGCTGCTTTTAAAATTTTAAAGTTGGCCAGCAAATTTGGAAAACTCAGCAGTGGCCACAGGACTGGAAAAGGTCAGTTTTCATTTCAATCCCAAAGAAAGGCAATGCCAAGGAATGCTCAAACTACCACACAATTGCACTCATCTCACACGCTAGTAAAGTAATGCTCAAAATTCTCCAAGCCAGGCTTCAGCAATATGTGAACCGTGAACTTCCTGATGTTCAAGCTGGTTTTAGAAAAGGAATAGGAACCAGAGATCAAATTGCCAACATCCGCTGGATCATGGAAAAAGCAAGAGAGTTCCAGAAAAACATCTATTTCTGCTTTATTGACTATGCCAAAGCCTTTGACTGTGTGGATCACAATAAACTGTGGAAAATTCTGAAAGAGATGGGAATACCAGACCACCTGATCTGCCTCTTGAGAAATTTGTATGCAGGTCAGGAAGCAACAGTTAGAACTGGACATGGAACAACAGACTGGTTCCAAATAGGAAAAGGAGTTCGTCAAGGCTGTATATTGTCACCCTGTTTATTTAACTTATATGCAGAGTACATCCTGT